>NC_048219.1:129722929-129888855 GCF_002007445.2 Ailuropoda melanoleuca | reverse complement strand
CTCATTTATGGAACATAAGAAATAGGAAGATCAGTAGGAGAAGGAAGGGAAGAATGAAGGGGGGGTAAACAGAAGGGGGAATGAACCATGAGAGACTGTGGACTCTGGGAAACAAACTGAGGGCTTCAGAGGGGAGGGGGTGGGGGATTGGGATAGGCTGGTGATGGGTATTAAGGAGGGCACGTATTGCATGGAGCACTAGGTGTTATATGCAAATAATTAATCATGGAACATTGCATCAAAAACTGGGAATGTGCTGTATGGTGACTAATATAACAAAACAAAAATTATGTAAAAAATAATAAAAAAAATAAAAAATAAAAAAAGAAGAAATGAGCTATCAAGCCATTAAAAGACATTTAATGAAACTTAAATGCATATTACTAAGTGCAAAAGGCCTATTGAAAAATCTACATACTACATGATTCCAACCACATGACATTCTGGAAAAGGCAAAACTATGAGACAGTAAAAAGATTAGTAGTAAAAAGTGGTTTGCAGGGGCTAGGGGAAGGTAGAGATAAATAGGCAGAACACAGAGGGGGACAATGAAATTATTCTATATGGTACTACAATGGTGGCTATATGTAATTATACATTCATCCAAACCATAAAATGCACAACGCCAAGAATGAAACCTAATGTAAATCATGGATTTTGGGTGGTAATGATGTGTAACTAAAAGTTTTAACAAATGCACCATTATGGTATAGGATGTCAATAGCGAGAAAGGTTTTATGTATTTGGGCAAGAAGTATAAGGGAAGTCTGTACTTTCCACTCAATTTTGCTATGAATTCAAAATGCTCTAAAATATATAGTTTATTATTTTTTTAAAAACCATACTTTTTAAAGATGCCTGCAAGGTGAAGTTAAGACAAATTGCATTTTTTGTGTATAAGCATTGGTTTAGGAAATGTGTATAGAAACTGGTGACTTTGCATAGCTCTAAACAAGAAACATCATAATTCAGTCAATAAACAACCTCCTCATTCTACAAATCTATGAATATTATTAAAATGCAGAGAATAGTAAAGTTCCGTGTCACACTATTACTGAAAAAAAAAAAAAGCTCAGGTTTCATTTCTAATATACTTAGGAATTTTGTTAGGAATGTCTATACCTGTCAAAATAAATTAACACATTTTGAATAGACAAAATCTTAGTTTTTAACGTTACCTTCCTTGGGGCATATTTGGATGTCTAAAATCTGGAACTGAAGCAGAGCTCCTTGTCATTCATAAGTTTCTGCTATAATTTATTTGAGTGGCACTACTCTTTTCCTGTTCTCCCTGAAGCAAAAATAATGTCATGATGCTCAGTTTGGCTGCTCGTGCTGACTGACATTGAGTAAATTGTCTCTGAATAAGATGAAAATGCAAATCTTTTTTTGAAGAAATAGCAATATAAAAGCCTCTGTGTTTCATTTTTTCTTTTAAATTGCAGTTTGCAGAAACACCATCTAAATCACATTTTTTTCCCTGCCTGTCATGAAAGTATCCATTTGCTTGGTCCTCATGTCAGAATCTTAATCCAGCCCAAACTCACTATATAAATTGACCCCTGAACAGGAAGCCTACTGTTTTTTATAAACTTAGCCAAGACTCTGTCCTTATGTCATATCATCAAAATATTCCATCTACAGTGGAGTCGCAGTTGTGCCACTTTTTTCAACTTTGTATTATGTTCCCCAAATAGTGTAATGACCCACCATATACCCATCACCTGTGTCATCCATTATGAACTCATGGTCTGTCTTGTTTCATCAGTACCCTCACCCACTTCCCCCACTTCCCATATTTTGTCATAGAAAAGCACAGACATCACATTGTTTCATCCACAAATGTTTCAATATTATCCCTAAAAGATAAAGACTTATTTTTTAAAAACGTGAATATAAGACAATTATCACAACTAAAAGTAATTAACTATAACTTCGTAACATAAATCTTAAGCGAATGCTGAAATTTCTAAATTATTCATAAATGTCATATAATGGCTTTTACAGTTTGTTTGAATCAGGATCCAAAAAAGATTCATACATTGCAATTGGTTGATAGATCTCTTAAAGTCTATTTTAATCTCTATGTTTCCTTCTTCCTTACCCCCTGCCATTTTTAAAAAATTTTATTTGTTGACACAAATGGGTTATTTGTCCTGTAGCTTCCTACAGTCTGGATTTTGTTATTGAATCCCTATATGTTGTTTAATGTGTTACTCTATCCTCTTCATTTTCCATAAAATTGACATTTTTATTTCTTAGAATCAGAGGCATTATATAACTCAGACTTTCTTTTCTTTTCTTTTAGAAAACCATTTCATACGTTGTGTATTCTATCTGAAGGCACATAATGTTCACTTTTCTCACTTTTTGCAATGTTAGCAGCCACTAATGATCAATGCCTAGATCCATTGATTCATTAAGTTTCTTCATAGCTTCATATCTGGGATATTTTTTATAAAGAGAGAGTTTCCTGCTATTTTACTAAAACAACAATAGCAAAGAGACTGTGGCACTTAGCATTTTAAGAGAAATAACTATTCAAGTAAAACAGGAAAACCAGTTTTGATCCATACTAATTAGCAACTATTTAAAGGGGAAAATGGTGCCTTTCTTATTTAGGGATGCTAATGCATTAGAAATTAAAATGTAGTTTGTACTTAAATATTCAATATAAATGGAAGCTGTTCTACAGTGAAAGAAAAAAGTGCCTCCATTCTTGTTAAGACACTCAAAAATCTTTTCCAAGTTACATTACAGTTTCATAGTTGTCTGTATAAAGAAGGAGAAACACTTTAAGATCACTATTTTGTCACTTAGGCTCTGTGACAAAAGTTTTGTTTTTAGATCTATGTGCCACTGCAGAGAAGGTGTGTTTCTTTCATTCGGGATAACTCTAGAGCATTTACCCCAGTCGTCCCAAGTCAATAGAAGTCTTCTGCCAATGACAGGGAAATTGGGATCCCGGGAGAGTAAATCAGGTCTGTTTTTCTTGAAAGTGGCTCCACATAGCAAGGAGAAGCCAGATAGGCGGATCCAGTTTAAGGCTTCCCCGAGTTCTGAAATGAACCACCACATAAATGAGGACAAACTTATTCTCATTTCTGAGCACTCTTTGGAAATTTTGGAAATTTCCATATCTTTTTATAATCATGTAAGCAACTGTCATACAAGGTAAAAATGGGATCGTAGAAGTTTAAGGAAATGCTGTGGGCACACACAGAAAAGAAATGTGACTGGGAGAATAAGAGGGAGCTCCACGGAAATGGAGGAACATAATTTGAGGGGAAGATTTAATCATTCAACATCTAGTTATTGTATGCCTGCCTACTCTGTACCTTGACATTGTGTCATGGTAGATTGAGTTAAATCCGTTTTCAAATTCTGCATCAAACCCTCACCATGTACCTCAATTTCTCCATTAGCAAACTATAGATGCTAATATCCATCTCAGAATTTTTGACATTGAATAAAGAAAAGACCATATAAAATGCCTAACCCAGTATCAGGCAGATATTTAACATTCCACGGAATCTACCCCCATAGCGTCACTTCTCTGCCTGAAGAAGGTAAAAAGGACAGAGAAGGATTGTGGGTAGGGCACAGGGCCTAAGAAGTAAGGATGTGAAAGGGTTAATGCAGGATGGGAAAATAACTAGACAGACTCAAGTAAAATAATTGTCTAGAGGCTCTGAAGACCCAGCTACAGTTCCCTCCTACCCCGAGGCCACAAATAGATTTCATTGGTCTACTTTCAGGTATTTGACCAGAGAGGTGAAAGATGGAGGCTTTCCCAGCTCAGTTCAATTTACATGGTTAGATAGCTTTGCCAAATGGAAAGGACTGGAATAGTGAATTGGAATGTCTTAATTGACCTCAAGCCATCCCATTCATGTTTGATGGAGAGAGTGAAGGGGGATAGAGGGAGGGTAAGGCAGGTAGAGAGAATCAGTTTAAATATGAGATTCACCACTGAGGAATAGGACGATAATTTTTCTTCTCCAATGGGAAATGAGTTATTGAATTTGAGAACAATTTCTCGGGGAGAAAAACCCCCTTCTCTCTTTCCCACACCCTACCTTTGTTATTTGGCTTTTGCAAGCATTACCCACAATATAAGATTATAAATTCGGTTTATATCTCCCTTAGCCCAGTCTCCCTTTATTACACCACTTTACTGCTTCTTTGGGGCTGAGACTCTAAAATTTGGGTCAAATGTTCCATTAAGTTAACCACTTTAGAATACCAATAACACTCCTACAGCACTTTTCATCTTCATAGCACTTCACAAACATCTCCTTCTCCACTAATGAAGATGAGTTGAGTATCTATAGTATCTAAAACCAGAGCTATTTAATCATTGTCTGATGTGAAAAAGTAAGACAAAATGCAAGACCAACCAAAAAAAAAGTATATTACATTTTAAACTTGCTGATTCGAGCTTTTTAAAAATTCTTTGAACACGCAGGCAGAACTCCTTGCCACAAAATCCCAGCTTTTGTAATGAAAAGTCAAAATAAGAATAGAAGCAACATCTTAGGGGTGATTTTCACCCTTCCTCTCTTTCAGAGTGTTTTTAAATACATTATTCTATTTGATCTTCATGAGAACCAGTGAGAAGAAAAGGAATTGTTACCCCCACGTTTCAGGCAAAGTTTTTTGTGATTAATTAACCTGTTTGAGTTTTCAGTTACTAAATATTTGTGCTGAAACTAGAACTCCAGACTTCAGGCTCCAAGTCAAAGGCTGCTGGGGAAGGAAGGATGGAGGCATCGAGAGGGAGTGCATGTTCACCCTGCTCTTTCAACTAGAGCCACTCTATTAGCATATTGCATCTGGGGCTTCCATATGGATTCCCACAGTTCAATTTCATTAGAATCTCATCACACCGAGTATGCAGCATCTCCTCCATTGTTCATGACCAGCTACATCCTGAGGTGCATTCCAAAATTACACTGAACAGGATTGCAAAGCTCCATTCCTGGCAGTTTGCAGTCACATGCTATAATCTGTCCCCTTTACATGGCCCTCAATCATTCATTCAGCTTTAACACTAACTAGCTTTCTGGCCAGTGGCCTGACTGATGGTTTTTGTATGGACCAACAACGCCCTATCTTAACTTCCTTTTCTTCTATACAAGTCACACTAGTCATGTTTTCTTGTTTACTACTGGTCACTTTCCCTTTGTGTGTCTCTTTGACACATCAGCATGCACACAGAAACAGGACTGTGACCTTCTTGTGGATGGCCATGATGCCTGATGTCTAACGTGGGGTGTGAACTCAGGATTGTTGAAGACACAAACACTGGTTCTTTAGCCCCCTTATTCTTCCTCTTTTTCCACAAACTCTTCCATCACTTTAGGAGAGGCTGTTTGTATGTCTTCCTCTATCTTCTTTCTTCTCACTCCCCCTTGCTTTAGTTTTTCTATGAGCATAAAATAACCACCCATTGTTGACAAGGATAAAGCCAGTTGCTCTGTATTTAAAAAAAAAAAAAAACCAAACAAAAACTGAAGCCATTCCTTGTGAAGGAAATTAAGCAAGACAACTATTTAGTACCAAATGACTATATTTTTAAAAGTGCCTTTAGGTCCAGAGTCGTCAGAGTCTTCAGATGTTTCATCTATAATTGCCTGCTTTTTTTGCCAGCACCCCTTGAAAACTCTTCTCCTTTTCATCCTTCAAAATTCTGTTAAATGTCACTTCCTGCATCCTGAGGCAGACTCCATCACCCCTTCTGGAATTTCCCACAGAAATCTGAATTCTCCTTTAGTATAGCACATCACACATTATGTTCAATGAAACTAATTGTTTGTGTCTGTGCCTCACACTAAAATAAGAGTTGGGTTTTGTTTGTTTTATTTTGTTTTGTCCTTCTAGCTCTAGCAGCTAATATGTAGACTGGCCTGGTATGTAGATGTAGACGCGCAGTTTTTGTTGTTGAATTTGATTTAGATAAATGAACGGTCACCGCGGCTTTAAGAACAAAGGTTCATTCTTACTCAATTTGTATTCTATTTTTGGAATGGGATTGTTTTCTACTATTCACTGAAATTTGAGGTGTATTTTTTAGCTGTCCTATGAGTCGTATAGATTTGATGACAAACGAGCATCTTAACATAGAAATTGTTTCTATGGAAAAATATGGTTCATTTCCAATATGTTCAAACATACACAAAAGAACAGAGCTTCATCCAGAACTAGATGGTCTTTGCCCTTTCCTTAATGTCTGCCTTTATTCCTGCCTCCGGAGTGTCACCCCAAACAGAATTTATCTCATTCTCTCCACTCTCCCATGGTTTACAGTTTGGCTTTCTGTTATGTACCTTGCAATCTGCCTTGAATCCATCATTTATGTGTCTTCCCTGTCAAATCTATTTCTCAGAGGATAAGCACTATGCATTTTTCATTGTTGATTTTTCACAATGGGGTTTCAAAGCACGGTATACAGAGTAAGTGCTCAGTAAATGGTGGGCTAAATTTTTCACTGCACAGTTAAGAAAGAAAGCTCACAAATTGAAAGTAGAGGAATGTTGGCATTTGATTGAAATATTGGGGATTTGATTGAATATTGGGGATATTTCAGTCCCAGGTTGAACAGTGCCTAGTTTCTTATCATTTCCCATCTGAGCTCCAAATGTCCAAATTCCAGTCTCCACAGGCTCTCTTCCCTCACTTTTCCATCTTCTATTCTTTTCTCCAAAGGTGAAAGGAAGAGAAATGAGGTAGTCTGATTAAGAAAGCATTCTTTTTCTTCATTATTGTTCTTATGTGGGTGCTTCATTATGTGATGTCAGTTGTGCAGCACTCTAAAGATCTGTCTTCTAAGAACAAAATGTTCTAGTCATTCTGGCGCTAAATAGTGTTGTTTTCTGCTTTTAGGCTATAGTGGTGGCTGTGTTGTCATGCGAGGAAGGAGTCCACCTGGTCCCTGGGAAGTGAAGGACTGCAAACGCTTTAAGGCAATGTCCCTGTGTAAGCAACCAGTGGGAAAACAGGAGAAAACAGAGCAGGAAGAGAGATGGCCTTTTCACCCCTGCTACTTGGACTGGGAATCAGAGCCTGGTTTGGCCAGCTGCTTCAAGGTGATGCCAAGGGCACCTAGGCATTCTCAGTGGAAAAAACATTATTTTGGTTTTGTCCATTTATCCCAAATTCCCTTACTCCAGAACAGTGCCTGGCACACAACAGGTACTTAATATTTGTTGACTGTCTCTATCCTTTCAGTTATATGACAAAATAATTTTAAGTCAAAAGACTGACATATCCCTGGTGATACTGAAGACCTCTTCTTGAAGATTGATATCAAGGCCCCAGTCAATATTGTTCTTACTGCATATTACCAAATGAACAAGACAGACACTCACTGGGTATTGAAATGGTACAATTCCATATTGTTTGTAAGAAAATGAATAAAGTCTTTATTATGGAATAATACCATTCTGCTGCTAAAAATATCTTTTGCAGCTTGCCAGACACCTGAGGATCAAACAAATTAATACATACATTTGATATATATGTGTGGGGATATATAGATGTGTGAAAAAAACGTGTGAAGAAATGTGTTTTTGCATATCAGCTTTAGATCCTAGATGTAAATTAGTACCCACAATCTCCTTGTCATGAAACCGCTGTGAATGCATTCAATTTAATGTACACATGTACAATCCTACATTAAATTCATCAGATAACAGTGACCTCACAAAGCAATAAATTAAACCTTAGAAATTAGCAAACTGAGACAGCAAGATGAAGTGATTTGTCCAAGGTCACAATTATTTATTGACAGAGTTGGAATAAATCCCTGGTCTTGGGACCCCCAGTCCAGTGCTTTTTCTACTATGTATTACCCAGACCTGTCAACAGATGTATGGTGTATTTGATGGGCATGGTGGTGGGACTGGTGAATTTTAAGTGATTTAAGAAAAGGTTCCCAGAGGAGGTGAGTTTTGACATATAATTTAGAAGATGGAAAGGCTGTGCTGTGGCCCACAGGACTGGGAAAGCGATTCATTCTGGTTCTCAGCAAATCAGAGTCTGGTGAAGCCTGGCCTCAGGGTGCCTGCCTGGCATTAGAGACTCTGGCATAATGTCAGGCAGTTAAAAATAAGGAGGGCACAGAAGCCCAGGGTCTGGAGTTCCGTGTTTTTGGACGCTCACCCTTGATTCTAAATAAAGTTAGAAGTAGACTCTCCACTTGACTGACGTCTTCCTGCTACTGTGAGGACACCTGAGAAACGGCAGAGAATTTAGGCACAGCTAAGACCCAAAGATCTTAGTAATATACTTGTCCTACTCCCAGATCTCATTTCTCATTTCCTGCTGTGGGTCAGCCAGATTCGTGATCCTTCAGCCAATTCTAATTTGTCAGAAGGCAATCTGGTGGAAAAGAAATTCATGGGTTCTTGAAGCAAGGAGTGCCGGACCTAATTCTAGCTCTGCCTATCTGTAGCTGTGTGACCAGAAATTTGTAACCTCTCTTAGCCTGACTGTCTGCATCTCTTAACAAACATTTATTAAGGGACAAGTATATGCCAGTTACAGAAACTTAGAAGAAGAAAAAGAGAGTCCTCAAGGAGTCTATTTATAAAACTGAGCTCATTATATCCTCCTCATGAATTTGTTGTGAGAATAAAATGAGATAGTTTTACAATGAATAGACACATTCTAGTTCAATAAATGTTATTTCTCCCTACTGGGTCAAGCTTTTAATATATAATAATGACAATTATATTACTGCTATTTTCTTGTCCAGAATTAAACAGCCTCATCTTATTCATAATAGTGTTAACTTTTTTTTCTCCGACTAAACCAGGTATTTCATAGTGAAAAAGTCCTGGTGAAAAGAACATGGAGAGAAGCAGAAGCATTTTGTGAAGAATTTGGAGCTCACCTTGCAAGCTTTGCCCATATTGAGGAAGAGAGTTTTGTGAATGAGCTTTTACATTCAAAGTTCAATAGGTAAATACTTGTTAATTTTGAAAAAATACAATCAAATTTTGTTTCCCAATAATGACGTGTTAGGGATGAGTATCCCAAATATTTGTTTAAAATTTCAAGTATTTGTTTTAAACCTAAAACCAACAAGCCACTAGCTGTGAAAGAAAAATACATACATATAGTTTTATATTTATAGTGCACCAAGTTCTCATTCCACAAAACAAAGAACAAAGTGGCAATAGTTTTGATATTTGAAATCTTTTCTATGTACTTCAAATCAGAGTTTTAGAGCTGTTCTGCCAAACTCAAATTATCTAACCCCATGATTTTCAAAGTGTTGTCTGAGGATCCCGAGAGTCCTGGAACCCCAAGACCAGGAGGGGACCAAGTGGGCGGAGGACCTAGTTCCATCACTGACTCACCAGTGCAGCTCCCACCAGCTCCACTTCTGCTCATTTTGTATAGAATAGGAGTCCATGTAAGATTTTGTTTGAAGGAAAAAAAGAAGTCCACTGATTGAAAAAAAAAATCCAATGCACATCCTAATCTTACATTTGAGGAAACAGGCATTCACTTATCAGTATCCATCTTGTAAGTTTCAGAATGTTGAATTACATGGAGTTAGAAAATTAATTTAATTTAAATTTGAAGAAATGTAAAAGACTTATGCTACCTTTTACCCAATGCAAAAATTCCTTCCACTATTCCTGTGGTCATCTACCATCTGTACAATTCCTTTCAGAGTGTTCCTTATTTGGGAGAAAGCCCATTCCATTGTTGTAGGCTAGTTTCAAAGATCAACTTTCTAAAATGGGTGGAGTTTCAGCTATTGCAATAGAGACTGGTACATTTCCCAGGATTATACCCTTGGTCTGTATAGATATGAATGTCATCTTTCAGTTGGGTTTTGGCAGAAATCAAATTTGACAATAGCCAAGCTACCACTTTGTCTCTAATTTCCTTTTCCTCTAATTCATCTTATATGTTGCCAGATCACTTTTCTTGAAGGACAATTCTCCGATAGTGTAGTGTCTATGCTTAAAAATACCCCATAGGCTACCCATAACCTACAGTGGAGTCCAAACTCCTCACACTGATATACCAAGCTCTCCTCAAACTGGCCCACTTTATTACCCAAAATCTGGCTCCTAATGATTTCCCTCAGTCACTTTTCATTTCAACCAAACTGAAATTCTGGCTCCAACCTTCCACGTCAATGCCAGTATGATGCTTGTATTCACACTGGTCATCTTTCCCCCAGTGATTTGCATGGGCTTTAACATGCATTGCAAATGCCACCTGGCCTTTAACCCCAGCTCAAATCTACCTCCTCTATGAAACCCTTCCTAATGACCCATATTTGAAGTATCTTTTCTTTATAATGGTTAACATTTTCTATCATGTATCAGGCACACCTGAAAAGCTTTCTTCTACAAATCTTGGAAAAGAAGAATGTTCAATAATTAATAAGAACATGAGCTCTTAAGTCAGAGAGAATGTGTTCAAGTCTCAGCTCTATAATTTGATAGATTTGTGGTGTTGGGCAATTCTTTAGCCCACCATTTTTTCATTTGTAAAATGGAAATAACAACAGTGGCTATCTCACAGGATTGTTGCAAGGATTAAATAAAATTATATTAGTAAAATGCCAAAAAAAAAGATAAACTTTCTAGTAAACCAGAGCAATACAGATCAAGTCGACTCTATTTTTGAATATTTGAAGACAGCCATTTGGGCGCCTGGGTGGCACAGTTGTTAAGCATCTGCCTTCAGCTCAGGGCGTGATCCCAGCATTCTGGGATCGAGCCCCACATCAGGCTTCTCCGCTAGGAGCCTGCTTCTTCCTCTCCCACTCCCCCTGCGTGTTCCCTCTCTCGCTGGCTGTCTCTCTCTGTCAAATAAATAAATAAAATCTTTAAAAAAAAAAAAAAAGACAGCCATTACGTTCTCTTTTAGTGAGTCTTCTCGTCCATTGGCCTCTTTCTCTAAAATGTTCTTGTCAGTTAGTGTACATTTTTGGAATATATTCTATGGAAGGGGTACTTTTATATGTATAGCTCGCTGGAAAATGCAGTAGAGAAGACAGACAAAAATCCCACCCCTGAGAAGGCAGTATGGCCCCATGGCTCCATACATTTATTTAATAAAAACAAATATAACACCAGGTACTTTGCTCCAAGCTCTGGAAATCTGGAGTCTCAATGAAACACTTGCCTGAATTACAGAGAAAATCCAAAACTGTTTTTTGAGGAAAATCCTGGCCTTTCCCATAAGTTTTCTTTACGACAGTCCAAAAGAAGATTAATATAATATCTATCAAAGTATTCATCTCTAACATCTACAGAAATGACCTTCATGGTAGGAGCCTTTGACAACATCTTCCAATGTGAGTCTCATAGAGTACTGTTGGGGGAAAAGAGTCAAATATGTTTGCAAAACAAGGCACAAACTTGGAAATTTGCCATATGCATTAGCATTATAAAGGCTTCTAGGAGGAAGCATTTTCTTCCACCACAAACCTCTTTTTTTGAGGACACGTACCAACATCCCATGGAACTGCTAGTCCCTGTGGGAAATGCTGACCTAAACCGTGTTCCCCAAATCTGGCCAATTTTCACACTCACTTGGGACACCTTTTGACACAGAGCCCTCTGGTCTCACACCAGAGCTGCTGGGTCAGATTCTCTGAAACTGAAGAAAAGTTCAAGAAGCTTCCTGATTAATTGGACTGTAAGTTTGGTGTGGGGCCACAGATCCAAGGGATATGGGATAATGTCCATCGTTCTAAGTTGTAACTTTGCTTCATGATTTTAGCCCCTTGCAAAACAGCCTTTCATACTTGGGTATAGTGAGGTTTGCTATATGAAATAACCACATGCAAACTGCTTCCAAATTTGCTGTAAGATCAACTATGATTATGTCATTTCTCTTTGTGTAAGTTCTCACACTTGAAATTTCTTGTGGAATTTAATGACAAGTATCTATCAAATTATTAATCTTTAGCACTTAATCAGAAAAGCTATATATTATTACTTTGTATCCGGACTGCCAGGGAGTTTAACAAAATCTCATGCTTGATTATAGCAAATAAATCAGTTCTCATAGTAGCATACATGCCCCTCCTTCTTATGGCACTGCTTTTTAATTTCTATTTTATTATTTATTATATTATTAAAAATTATACAATTATAGGAATTGATGAAGAGAAAATTAATACCATCTAAGAGGCAGTATACTTCAGGAAAAATAAAGAACTCTGAATTCAGTAAGTAAAGGAATAAAAAGTCCTCAAGGCTGGAGAGTGATATGAATTCCCAGCCTAGGTCATTGATGTTAAGGTGCCTGGCTTAATCTTAAGGCAGCATCCTCCTCCTTCATGACCTTGTAAGTGGTAATCATGGCAGTCATCAACCGGGCCGCAATGATCTAAAGGATTTTAAGTCACACTTTACTTTCATTTGTATTGTTCTGGCACAATAGCTCACATATCTGAGAAGGAGATGCTGCAGAATAGGCTTGCTTCACTGCACTAATGAAAATAAAGCATCTGTCATGACTTCTGAATCTTTTAAATCTTTAATTCCCCAAATTATTCTCAGAAAATTATCTTAGTGAGATGCTTCGTTGTACAATTAGACTTTATTGGTTGATTTATTGAGTACTCTGTGGTTTGATGTATTTGTCCTTTGCCTAATTGGACAAAAGATGGTTCTCTGTGGGGATTCTTGCCAAGTCTAACCCAGTCGTGACTGGTGAAGTTAATCTACTGTGCCTCAGACTGATTTGCTACAAAATTATCTATGTTGGGATCTGAAAAAACAAAAAACAAAATCTGCCATGTACCTTTTATTAAAGGGGGGGGTGGTAATTAACCTCCAAAGAACACATGAACATTTGACACAAAAGCAACGAATCAAAGCATAGGAAAGTGGTAAATACATAGTAAAGTAGTAAAAATTCCTCTACGGAAAAGACGTTCCAAAATTTCTTACCAACTTGCTTTCCTATGTTCTTATCCTGCTTGAAAGGTGTTGCCATTCCTAATGAACATGAGAAAGCAATGTTCTCAATATGGGTTAACTTTTCCCCCAACTGCATGTCACCAGTGAGCATACCATTCAAGCCAAGAGAAATAGGAAGCCTGGCTAATCTTCTCTACATTCATCTCATAGCTCAGGTTTTACATGTAGGAAATGTTCAATAAATGTTTGTTGACTTGATCAATCCTGCCAGGAGAATCAGCTGTTTCCTGTGTACATAAATATTTTAAAATATTTCTTGAACCTTTTACACTATGTTGTGAATTCAATAGGAAGAGCCAAGTTTTTGTTTTTTCTCATCACAGGACAGAAGAAAGGCAGTTCTGGATTGGATTTAATAAAAGAAACCCACTGAATGCTGGCTCTTGGGAGTGGTCTGATGGGACTCCTGTAAGTTTTTCCAAACTGAAGAAAAGGAAATGAATTCAAAACAGGTGGCCCTGGAACACCTTGGTCAACCATCCAAGAGAACCTGCAAATAATGACCATATTTCCTGTGACTCAGACCCAGGTCAAAAACTGCACCAGATCTTGCTGCCATAAGAGTTATTTCTGCAAAGTCCAGGGAAACCTTCGCTAGCCACATAGTTCTGAAACCAGCTGTAGGATCTCATCCTGGAAAGCAATCAAAATCTCCAAAAACCTCCCCCAAACTATCTCCCATTTGAGAAAGAAGCGGCTATTATTTAAAATAATATTAGGCTTTCTTTACTCCTCCTTCCCTCTCTAGCTTAGCACCTAATTATAGGAATGGGGGACCTTGTCCTGATCACGATTTTGGTTTCTCTCTAAAAGGACAGAAACACTAGCCCTAGAAATACCATCTCCTCAACCAGAGCAAGTTATTCGGTTGGAAAAAACCTTGCTTTTCTTTCAGCCTCATACTTGTAAAAACCTCTGTGAAGGAAAGAAGGAACTCACTATTACATTTTTTTCAGGTGCAATGAAGATTCTCATATTTTCCTCAAGAAGATAGGGAGAAAATGGAAGCAGTATCCCAGACTGAAGTGAGATCCATCTGAGGGCACATGCAAAATCAACTTATTCAGTTACACCTGTGAAATAGGCTACCAAGAGCCTGCAGTGAGCACTTAATGCAGCTCTTATTTATTGAGCTCGAATTATATTGCAAACACGGGTTGAATGCACTGATGCATGATCTCATTTCACCCTTATAATGATTCAGTGCAGTATTTATTAGAATGCTTAAATAGTTTGCCTAAAATAATGCGTAAGAGAGCCAGGGTTTGTGCACAGGTTGTCTGCCTCCAAAGCCATGATGTTATAATGTCTCCTAGTTGGCAAAAGATCAGCAACCAAACTTTGAAATAGTAAAGGTCAATAGAGAAAAATGATCTCTAGCCCCACTAGAGAAAATTTGTGGCAAGGAAAAGATCTGTGGAAAAGTATTTGTGGAAAACAAAAATAATAAAGACATGCTAGTTAAACATATAACACACACACGCACAAGCACACGCACATGCACACACACGCACGCACACACACGAAACATTTCCACCTCAGTCACCTCCATAGTGACTCTCTGAGAAGGGTATCAGGACCAGAGAGTGAGAAGAGACCTTAGAGATCACCCGCCCCGTCCATCTATTTTGCTTTCAAAGAAACAGGCCCAGAGAGTGGAAGGAACTTAGCAGGGTCCACCTGCTGCCTAAATTGCAGTCACCACATGGCACAGTTAGGTGATTAATGTCAGTATGGCACCTGGAAAATGAAATGTGATATGTAGAGGTTGAGAATGCTTCCTTTTGCTTTAGTAAAACAATCTTAATAGTGATAGAGAAGAATTGGAAATTTGGTTCAGAATAAATGAGATAAAGCCATGAAGCAGTACATGGAGTTCCTCACGACCACTGCCTACTGGACAAAACAAATATTCAAACTCATACTATTGTCTGAATCTGAGCTTACATATTTTTAAGTAAGATGAGTTGTTGTATGATTGTGTACGTGTTTGAAGAGAGTATAAATGTTTCAAACGTACTCTTTTTACTAAAGTTTTACTCCAGTTTTACCTGTGGTCCATCCACTCTTCGGTTAGGTAGCCATTAAATCATTGAGAAGATCGAATTTTTATTTAATATCCCTCTTACATGACCATTCATGGAAAGCATTGGATAGTTTCCCAGTCAAAGCTAGTGATAACTTAGAATTTAGTGATTGAAGACTAAAAGCTTAGTGTATATGCAAAAGAATCTACATCATAGATGAGACTCTAATCTGACAGATCAGAGCCTTTCAGAAGTTTACCCAGGGCCCCAGGGCCCCAAGCCCAGGCTGCTGTGGCCAGTGAGACAACAGTGCAAATTCAGAAGGAAGCTTGTGTCTGATTTGTTCCCTCTGGAGAAAGGAGTAGCTTGCCTCTTTTTAGGAAAAAAAAAAAAAACGTCTTTAAGGAAAAATGCTAGTTTGGTTAGCTTGTTCTTCACAAATGTGGAACAACCTTTAACTGCAATCTTATCCAGACATTTCTTAAGCTTCCTCCAGAAGTCTATTGTGATTTATTTACAGAGATGCCTCTTTTGATCTTTTGAAACTTTCTGTGGGGCATCATCGCTAAGAAATAATGAACTTCATCTGCTGCAGGTTGTCTCTTCATTTTTAGACAATACTTATTTTGGAGAAGATGCAAGAAATTGTGCTGTTTATAAGGCAAATAAAACATTGCTGCCCTTGCACTGCAGTTCCAAACGTGAATGGATATGCAAAATTCCAAGAGGTAAAAATATTAATAAGATCTTTACTATATGTTTGCTTTCTAATAATCTACAGCACTTTTCCAAGTGAGGATTCACAGAAATCTAAAATTTAAACATCCCGGACAACAGTACCAACAACCATCATGACTAATCAAACTGTACTATTTTAGTAAAGAATGCCTCATAGGGAAATGAGAAAAGGTGACACCAGGGCAGTACGCTAATTTAGTTAATAGCCAATGAGGATAACCAACTATGTTGTGGAATATGGTATTTTTCGAGTACAATCTGGAAGAAATGTCACTGGGACATTACAAGTAAACAAAATTACTTGTCAAATGAGTAACTGAAAGCTCCTAACACACAATACGCTCTTGACAAGTGTTCACATCCTTTCTTCTTTAATCAGAGGCCTCTCTTGAGCCTCCTCTTCAAATAGGAGAACTAACCATATTTCAAACAGCACAACGTACTTGGTTTTTAAATGGTCTCTTAAAAAGCAAAGTACAAAATATCATGTTTAGAGCTGAGGTAATTCAGAGATGGCGTACTTGTGAAGAAAGTTCACTCAAGGTGGTTTGCTTTAACTTTGCAGATGTGAGACCCAAGATTCCACCCTGGTACCAGTACGGTAAGAACTATCCCGTCAATTCTTGAATTTCTAATTACGTGCCATTGTATACCATTACTATATTACTACAATCCTCCAATCAAGCCTCTCTTTTCTTATGTCAATCTAGAACTAATTTGTTCAAGTTAACTAATTAATGGTCAAATTAATAAAAGTCATTAAATGATTAAAGATTAATATTACAGCTTAACACTGTTTTCATGACACATGATTTTAAAATATGCATTTATCCCAGACCTTGCAATACAAATGAAGTTTTCTTAGATGAGATAAACCAAGGAAAATAAGCAAATTATATACTTAATAATGTATGTGTAAATATATTTATGTGTATCACACACACACACACACACACTTTTTTTTTTAATGCTAAGTGACTGAATTGCAAATTTGGGGTCAATCATGGCATATCCTATTTAAGTCTGCTTTATATCAGTCAATGGCTTTTTCATCATTTGCATTGGTTTTTGTTTTTTTGGTTTTGTTGTTTTTCAGATGCACCCTGGCTCTTTTATCAGGATGCAGAGTATCTTTTTCATACCTATGCTGCAGAATGGCCCTCCTTTGAGTTTGTCTGTGCCTGGCTGCGTGGTGATCTTCTCACAATTCGTTCTGCACATGAGCAAGAATTTATCCACAGCAAAATAAGAGCGGTATTTGAATACAATTAACCATGAGAAATTCAGAGCTTAGCCCCTTCTTCTGTCTTTAGGGGGATTTTTAAATTTATTTATTTAACTTCAGACATTTATTTAAGTTTCATTTAAAGCCACAGATTTTTGAGAATTGATTTTCTTGTTATAAGGATTAAAAGAAAATAATGGAAACACAGGTTTACTATGTTGCTCAATCATTTCACTTATCTTCATTCTTTATTAGCAACAGTTATGAGTAAGTAGAGTTTTATTGCTTTAATGAGGTTCATCCAATCATTCAACACATATTTATTCAGAGTCTACTCTTCTAAGGCCTGGGGCTCTATCAGTGATTAAAATAGACCAAAATTCCTGCCCTCGGGGAGCTTACAGTCTAGTTTGAGAAGAAAGACTGTAATCAATATAAGTACATAGCATTACATAATATTTTATTAAAATATTAATAGATAAATGCCATGGAGGAAAATAAAACACATGTGAGGGACAAGGTGTGGGGGGTGGTGCTTATGGCTGTTTCAAAGTTTTGAATTTTACTTACACTCAATATTCAGAAAATGATAAGGAGTGGTTTTCCATTTCAATTTAAGATAAAGACTTGGACAATCTTTGAGGATCTAGGCTAATTGGAAAGGAGCATGCAAAACCTGTTAAATAATGAGACAGATTGCCAAGGAATGTATGTATTCAGTGTTTTTTCTTCAACAAGCATTGATTGAGCATTAGGTATGTGTCAGTCATTGTGATATTTGTCAAAGACATAAAAATATCTAGAACACAAAAATGAGATACAGTCTGTTTTTAAAAAGCTGGAAATAATAGTAAGAAATAATAGAAAAGGGAGCAATATGTACAAATTATCAAGGGGACACTAAGGGGAGAAACTTAATCCCAGTTTTCCCTAGGAAATCTTTGAAAGTAAGAAAAAAGCTTTTTTCTTTTCCATAATTTAACATTATTTCATGATCACCAGGAATCCTTTCTTGAGCTATCATCTTTTCACATGTTTGTAAGTTGATTGTTAAAACGAAGCTCTTTATTCAAAGCATCCTTGGCGTGTTATAGAAATTTCCTACCTTACAGCTCATGGATCTTTTCCATTTCTATAATCCTGTTTGATGCATAGACGGGCTGCAAGGTGCAGGTAGGTCAGGACTACTACTGAGTTGTGACGGAAAAAGCTAAAAAATAGAGGGGTTAGGTGACAACCCCACGGTTTCATAGAGTCTCAGTGATAGACCAACAACAAGAATGAGATATTCCCCACTATCGGTTTGTCCACTATTTTTTTACCACCCTTCCTCTCCTACAAATGGAACACTCAAGCCATATCCATGTTAAGCATCAACATGATGTCAGAAAATACATTTATTTCTTTAACAAGACAACAGACACCTGGTGGCAATAACAAGACAACAGGTCAATGTCTGAAAACCAATGCATCCATCGACATGACAAAGTGCATCTCTCAAACGGACCTGATATTTGGCCAATACTTATTATAACTGTGTCAGGCATTGTGTTAAGTACTAATATTTAATGGCACTTAATCTTTCCAAAGATTCTCTGTGGAAAGTCTACTAATAGTACATTTTACAGTTGAGGAAGCGTAAACTCCAAAGAGGTAAAGCCACTTCCATAGTGGTGGAACCTGGAAGTGAACCCAGGTCATCATCTGACTTACAGAGTCATTTAAAAACCTTCTGCTGGCAGCAGAATAGGAGTGCAGGCGGGATACAAGAGCACAATGTCTTCGTTACATCAAAATCAAAAAAAGTTCTAAAATCCCTCTCCAAAAGATGGTGCCAGCTATGTCTCAGACATGAGCAATGAAAGGCTTCTTTGATCTTTCCAACAGAGCTTAGCTCCCCTAGGAATATCTGTAAGTCTCCTCTCTTCACCTTTCCCTGAATTCACTCTCCCAATTATTAGCAGTTGGGAGTTAATACCTCCCATAGAAGGAAATAGTAAAACCCATGGGTTTAGCTGTCTGAGAAGTCATACCTAGTGCCATGATACTAGTTGAGGACTAGATCTAGTTGTGGTATCAAACCAGACAAACCTTGTGGTGTCTTACATGGCAAAATTGCTATCCAGCCTAAGACCATGTTGATACAGAATGCCCTGTCAGTATGATAGGTGGGCAGCTAACTGATCTAACACCACACTGTGCTACCCCCCCCAAAAAAATTTACTGGATGGTTTAAAATGTGTAGACAGAAAAGGGGCAAGGGAGCTAAGGGAAGAGGGTATCAATTTAGAAAGAAGAAAGCTGGGGGCGCCTGGGTAGCGCAGTCGTTAAGCGTCTGCCTTCGGCTCAGGGCGTGATCCCGGCGTTCCGGGATCGAGTCCCACATCGCTCCTCGGCTGGGCCTGCTTCTTCCTCTCCCTCTCCCCTGCTGTGTTCCCTCTCTCGCTGGCTATCTCTCTGTCAAATAAATAAATAAAATATTAAAAAAAAAAAAAGAAAGAAGAAAGCTGTAAGTTCCCAAAGGAGTTCTTATCGCATAACCTCTGGCTGTATTAGGCACTTTTTGGTGATGGTAGTAGTGGTATTTATGGTGACCATTTACATTTCACAAGTAGAAATTCCATATCTATGAATGTACCACTAGAATGAGTCAGTCCAGAAGTTATTTTATTCCAGGATGAGGAACTAAACATGTAGAGGTCATACCACTCACTTTTGTGGCATACTCATCCTATAAGTGCAGGAAGAATCAAAATAGTAATTAAATACTTTTTTAAAGATTTTATTTATTTGATAAAGATGGAGAGAGAGAGAGAGAGAGCATGAGCGGGGAGGAGAGGGAGAAGACGACTCCTTTGAGTAGGGAGCCCAACTCGGGGTTTGATCCCAGGATCCTGGGATCATGACCTGAGCCAAAGGCAGATACTTAACCTTGACTGAGCCACCCAGGTGCCCCTAATTAAATATTTTTAATATTATATATGTGTTGTATAGTTTCCCTATAAAGAGTAGTCACTTAGAAATGTGAAAAACAAAAATAACATTTAGTTGGAAAGTAAAAGAATAACTATTGAAAAAGAAAGCTGGATGCAATTTTTTAAATCTGAAGCAGATTTTTTAAAGAAAGTGTTTCTATCTTAGAAAAGTGGTTAGTCAGTATTTTCTCTTTGAATAACAGAATACCACAGGCATGATGAGGGTGAATTTTTTAGTACTTCTTTTTTGAGCCATCTTGTAGTTTGGATTAATGCCAAAAAAGTAAAAAGCCATAAGCACTTTAGGAGTTGTTTAACATGAACTACTAGGCAAATTAATCCGCTAACGTTTTTATGCTGTGTTGTGCAATATTTGCATTTCAAAATTGCAATTTACTCTTATTTTTAATTTCATGTCTAGGGGTGCCTGGGTGGCTGTCACTTAAGCATCTCCGGTCAGCTCGGGTCATGATCCAAGGGTCCTGGGAATTGAGCCCTGCATCGGGGTTCCCTACTCAGTGGGGAGCATATTTCTCCCTCTCCCTCTGCAGCTCCCCCTGCTGTGCTCTCTCTCTCATACTCTCTCTCTTGCAAATAAATAAATAAAATCTTTAAAAAAAATAATTTTATGTCTAAATACTTCTAACAAAACATATCAAATCTATTAGTCATCCTCCAAAATACGGTGTTTTAAACACTTAAAATAACTTGGTTTTGATATTTTTGATGGAAACATTTGAAGACATGACAGGTTACTCTTCCTTATATTACTTCATAGATCAATTACTTCATAGATTATGTTGGCTGTTGCTGTATTTTATTTTTTAAAAAGTATTCTTCCCATATGATGCTATCTATAATGGCTGTACCAAAACAGTTGATGTTATGAAATCTGTGGTCATATTACATTTCTTTGTATGAAAGAATATGAATAAGTCTTCTATTTTTATGATTTGATGCCTAAGCTAAAATCTACAACATTCATTTTTTCACCATGGATTTTTCACCCTGGATATCTTCTAGCTTGTCCTTCTAGCTTGCGGTTCTATTCCGTATCACAACAGGTTGTGATGTGCCATGTGGAGGATCAGCCTGCTATAATTGAGGTGGTAATAAATATGTCACTTAAAATGTAGTAGTTATAATTTCTCTTTAGAGGTCCTTAATTGCGGCAGTGAACAATCAGGCCATGATTTCCACTATTGTTGCACATGAGACCTCTTTAGATTGAATGAAATTGTTGTGGTTCTCCCATTGAGTTCAGAGCCAGTCTCAATGGACCCATTCCAAAGCCTGACAATGGGAATCTAAATTCAGCATGTAAGAACATGTCCATGAAACAACACCTCAGGGATCCCAAATTATAGTTGTTCCATCTTGCATTATTCTCAAATTGCTGATATGGCAGACAGCCACACTGTTCAAGGAATAAAAATACCAGTTTATAAATTAAAATGTTAGAGAGCTATTAGGTTCTGTTATGTGATGACCCAACATTCATGTGGAAAAAATACATATATCTTAAAGTGTATCCTCCAATTTTCACGGAATAAATGAAGTACAAATTTAAATATACAATGCCTTCAAATTAACAGGTTTTTAGCTTTAAAGTTAAGTTACATTTCATACACACACATAGCACACACACAGTAAAGTATATTGATTTAGAGGTCTTAGAGAAATCCTTACTGCTTCTTCGTCTTTTATACGTAAAGAGGGAATTTCAATTTCCTGGGTCATAAGTCCAGGATTACATCTGCTGTAATGTATGTGTGTGTGCATGCACACATGTGTGAACATGCTGTTTCATTTTATACTTTATTGTACTGAGACCTATGTGATAAATAATGGTACAAAATTAGTAAAATATAGAAATAATTTTCTGGTTGTTAAACACTGGAAGTTCTGTAGTGTTCCTTTGTCCCATTTGTGTCTCTATTAAAATGGGAAGGGTGCTCATATGCCAAAAATTCAAAATCCTTTTTACTATTGATGTCTTTGTGCCTTGAGTTGTTTTTCAAACAGTGCGACATATGCAATAAACTATAAATCACTAAGATGATAAACCATTAAATTTTTAGTCAAAAAAATAGGAGTCCACTTTCCTATTTTACTTCACAATACTACTTTTTAAAGCCCTATTATGAGAGTTAGAAAATTTACTTTTAAATACATAGGGAAAGTTGTAAGAAAGATTTTCAATATTTGATTCCAATTTCCCGTCATAATGAGGAGGGAGTATTTTAAAATAATGAAGTTTCGGGTTCTCTGAAGATGCTAGGCCTTAGTGTACTCTTCTTTAGATAATTGGGTAAAATACTGAAGAATAGAAAGCTATTAACAGCAACCCCATTAATCTTAATAGTGAAAAGGGAAAACAAGTAGAATAAATGCTGACATTTTCTTTTTTTCTTTTTAATAGCTATCAAAGTATGGTGTAAATTGGTGGATTGGACTTCGAGAAGAAAGAGCCAATGATGAATTTCGGTATGGACCTAGATCAATTTGCATTTTATTTTGTTTGACAGCTTTTATTTGCAGAATGATTGGACTAGATCTTAGTGATCAATTGTTGAATAGCCTTCAAACATTATCTTTAACTTATAAATTTTCATTTCTCTAACCAAAAAAATGAGTATCTTTTTAATTTAATAAAAATTACCCAGAACTCCAAGAATGGTGTAGGAGATTGAATAAACAGAATAAAAGAAGACCTTAAAATTCTTAATTTACCTACAGCTGGAGAGATGGAGCGCCAGTAATATACCAGAACTGGGACAAAGAAAGAGAAGGATCTATGAATAATCAGAGCCAGAGATGTGGCTTCATTTCATCCATAACAGGTTATTTTATTTATCCATTTTGGGGTTTATAATAAAAACTGACAATTTTCGGAAGGCTTAAAGTCTCCTTTTCATTGCATTAGTTCAATGAGAAGGTTTTGTTTGGCTAGCTTGCATTTTAATAGAATGTGATGAGCTTCATTAGTCTTAAGTGTTAAGGATGGTCATTCCTACAGTTAATTCCATGCATTCATGTTCTTGAAAATGAATTACAACCAAATAAGTCATTCCTCATGAGCCAAAACAGCACCACAAATAGACCGGATGAAGCTGGTCAAGAAACAGTCAAAAAAACTAAGAGGCAGCCCACGGAATGGGAGAATATATTTGCAAATGATGCTACAGATAAAAGAACTGGTATCCAAGATCTACAAAGAACTTCTCAAACTCAATACACGAGAAACAAATAAACAAATCATAAAATGGGCAGAAGATATGAACAGACACTTTTCCAATGAAGACATACAAATGGCTAACAGACACATGAAAAAATGTTCAAAATCATTAGCCATCAGGGAAATTCAAATCAAAACCACACTGAGATACCACCTTACGCCAGTTAGAATGGCAAAGATAGACAAGGCAAGAAACAACAATTGTTGGAGAGGATGTGGAGAAAGGGGATCCCTCCTACATTGTTGGTGGGAATGCAAGTTGGTACAGCCACTCTGGAAAACAGTGTGGAGGTCCCTTAAAAAGTTAAAAATTGAACTACCCTATGACCCAGCCATTGCACTACTGGGTGTTTACCCCAAAGATACAGACGTAGTAAAGAGAAGGGCCATATGCACCCCAATGTTCATAGCTGCATTGTCCACAATAGCCAAATCATGGAAGGAGCCGAGATGCCCTTCAACAGATGACTGGATTAAGAAGCTGTGGTCCATATATACAATGGAATATTACTCAGCTATCAGAAAGAACGAATTCTCAACATTTGCTGCAACATGGACGGCACTGGAGGAGATAATGCTAAGTGAAATAAGTCAAGCAGAGAAAGACAATTATCATATGATTTCTCTCATCTATGGAATATAAGAACTAGGAAGATCGGTAGGGGAAGAAAGGGATAAAGAAAGGAGGGTAATCAGAAGGGGGAATGAAGCATGAGAGACTATAGACTCTGAGAAACAAACTGAGGGCTTCAGAGGGGAGGGGGTGGGGGAATGGGATAGACTGGTGATGAGTAGTAAGGAGGGCACGTATTCCATAGTGCACTGGGTGTTATACGCAACTAATGAATCATCGAACTTTACATCAGAAACCAGGGATGTACTGTATGGTGACTAACATAATATAATGAAAAAGTTAAAAGAAAAAAAAATATGCCCGACAAATACTAGTCTCTAAAAAATTTCAATATGGGCCCATTTTAAAAATCTTTTCTTAATAATTCAGTTATAATTGGCCAGAACTTTAACCCCCATGGAATTTACTTCCACTTTCCCATTTAAGAAAAATTTTCACTGAGTTCAGTGTTTTTTTAATACTTGGCATTAACTGCTTCTTGCCATAGAACAACTATCTCCAGGCTATATTTAGAAATACATGTACCTTTAAGATGGGTTTTTTAATGTAATTCAATTCATCAGTACAATGTTATTTGGGTTGATTGTCCACTCATATCCATCCCACTCCTTCTATCCTATAAAAGGTAATTATGTTCCTGACCGTTAACAGATTCATAAGGAACCTTTACCCCAAATCAGGAGAGGGATAAACACGAAAGGCAATCCTTGGTGTAAGGGCATCTGCAGAGAACAGAAAGGGAAAACCACGTTGTTAATCAGCTCTCTTTTGCCAGCAGGTGTCACAACAGCCTACAGAAAGACTGTTTTGTGATTCTGGAAGACTAGCGGCCACTCTTCATTGAAAATAGCATTCCAGCCCCTCCTTCAAAATGCCAACATTTTTTGGCTTATATCCCTCGCACTAGAAAACTGAAACTGCCTTTGCAATTTACATGCATCCTTGCCCTATTCTGGGATTTATAACTTGAATGCTAATGAAATGCATTCTATAACCTTTACTCTGAAAATATAGCTCTTCTAAATTAAAATACATTTTCCAAGAGGCTAAGGACTTTGGGATATATCTTCCTGAGGGTATGTCCATGTGTGCCTGTTTTTTTAAGGGTCAGTGTTGAAAAGTGCTTCTTTTTTAGAAGTTACTGAGTTAATTTTTCAAAATTATATATTTTCTAAAGAATTACAAATTAGAAATGATCATCTATTGTTTTAGAATCTGTTTTCTCCTTATACTGAAGTTGAATATTTTAAAACAAAAACATTACATTCTTTTGTTAACCAAACCAAATATTCCCAGAACTTTAATCAGTTCTGTGATTGCAGTTGTAGTATTTTAGTTAGTTGGGGTTTGTTTGTTTGTTTGTTTTGCATTTGCAAAATTTCTACATCCTTGAATTAGATTTACTGATTGAGCACCCAGCCCAGTTTGCTCTTATTACTAGAGAACTCTACCATTAGCAGTTTAGTTCAATTTCTAGATTTAAAAAAATTATGATAAACCATTAGCAGTCATAAAAATGTGATAGAGAATGCCTACAGAGAGTCAGCATTGTTTCAGGTCATTTCTAACCCATTTACTCCTCCAGGACTCTGGGCTAGTGAAGAGTGTTCTGTTTCTATGCCTAGCATCTGTAAACGAAAGAAGGTTTGGGTCATAGAGAAAGAGAAAGATACCCCAAAACAACATGGAACATGTCCCAGAGGATGGCTATATTTTAACTATAAGGTAAACTAAGTTGCCTTTGTTTCTGTTTTGTAGATGTTTATTTTAGAACATAATCAAACAGTGGGTGTGGCTTTGAAAAACCAGGAGTTGTCCGTTGGGAACTGGAATTTTTTTGGTCACAACTTTCAAGAGATTTGAGTTTTCAGTGTGGGTAGGGGCAAACCTCTTGGAATAAAGAAACAGCCTGGCACCACTCTTCATTTGTAGACTTAGTTTTTGCTATTGACATAGTCATTCATTGTGCTGTGTGACTGTTTCATTAGGCGTGATGCATGCGAGCCTGTGTAACTAGACCCTGCCCCGAAATGAGCTGTCAACTCCAGAGGGCACAGCCTCCATCTTCTCCTTTTGTGTCTTCCCTGCCTGGAGCAGGCCCAGAGCTCTGCCCACCTTGTGAATTGACCCACTAATAACGTAACTCAGTCAATGTCATCTTGAGCCTCATAAAGCTGGTGCTTCCATGCAGAATTGAAAAAAAATTTTTTTAATTGCCAGTGGGGATATTGTAAAAAATTTTTTTAATTGCCAGTGGGGATATTTATTATTTCTGATACTGCTTCCAATTAAGGCCAAGACTTTCCCTCCACTCCTTATGTTTTATAATAAAATAACTTGATAGGCCTTAGGTGGAAGTAATTAAAATGCATCCCAAATTATAAATGTTTCATTCTTTGATAATGGAAAAACCCACACTGTGTCATAAGTTAATATGTTAATATGAAATTTCTCTTTGACAGTGGACAGCCAGTTTTCAATCTGTATGTTCAGTTACATTTGGCAGAGCCTTCCCTTCTTTGTGATCTTCTTCTCATTGTTAATTTGTGTTGTGGGGCCATTTGGATTTTACGTGTATTTGTTGAGCACCTAATACATATTTGGCATTGATTTTTTTTTAATTGTGGTAAAATTCATATAATACAGAGTTTACCATCTTAAACATTTTTAAGTGTGTAAAGCAATAGCATTAAGTATATTCACATTGTTATGCAATGAATCTGCAGACTTTTTTCATCTTGTAAAACTGAAATCCTAAATCCAATAAACAATTACCCTTCATTTCCCCCCTCCCAGCCCCTGGCAACCCCCATTCTACTTTCTGTTCCTATTAATGTGACTACTTCAGATACTGCAGATAAGTAGAATCATACATTATTTGTCCTTTTGTGACTGGTATATTTCACTAAGCATATTGTCCCCCAGGTTCATCCATCTTAGAGCATATGTCAGAATTTCCTTCCTTTTTGAGACTGAATAATATCCCATTATATGCATATACCATATTTTGTTTTTCCACTAACCCATTGATGAACATTTGGGTTTCTTCCACCTTGTGGCTAAGAGTTTTTGCTGGGTGATTATATATATATATATGATTTTATTGAATTTTTTAAATATACGGAATTGTTATCCCATCTTATATATAACAAAACCAAGACCAGTAATATTGTGTGCTTTTTCTGAAACTTCACAGCATATTTGTCAGGTTGTCAGGTTAAGAATAAACCTCAGGTTTCTTGACTTTCAGTCTGGTAGTCTTGTCTCTTCCCAACAGTTGCCACTTCATATAGGAATTTAAGAATTACCAGACCAGTGTAACTGCATGACGTAGTCAATCTGGTGGCACTATGAGAGATCTTCTAAAATATAGTTGTTTCCTAAAACTTTATAGTATTGAGATACATTTCAATAGTTAATATTTTCTGTCTGATTCCTATTTTCCCAAACTATAAAACCTACCAGTTATACATTTCAATATAAAAAATGTAGCAAGTATTCAATAGAACACTGAGTATTACTAAGTTTTGAATTAAAATCTTTGACAATTAGTTCTTTTTTAATATATTCTACTGTGGTAACATATATTTAAAATAAAATATGCCATTTAACCATTTTTAAGTGTATGATTTAGTGGTATTAATTACATTCACAATGTTGTTCAACCATCCCCTCTATTTCCAAAACTTATCATCATCCCAAACAGAAACTCTGTTTTTAACTATTAAGCAGTAACTCCCAATTCCCCATCCCTCCAGCCCATGGTGAGTTCTAATCTATTTCCTATCTTTGTGAATTCGCCTGTTTAGATATTTCATATAAGTGAATTCATACAATATTTGTCCTTTTGTTTCTGCCTTATTTCACTCTGTGTAATGTTTTCAAATTTTATCCATATAATAGCTTGTATCAGAACTTCATCCCTTTTTATGACTGAATAATATTCCATGCCACATTTTGTTTCTCCTGTCATCTGTTGAGGGACTTGGGGTGTTTCCACTTTCTGGTTGTTGTGAATAAATCTACAGTGAACATTGGAACACAGGTATCTGCTGGATTCCCTGTTTTCACTTTTTTGGGGTATATGCCTAGGAACGGAATTGCTCATATATCAATTCTATGTTTAACTTTTTGAGGAACCAGTAAACTGTTTTTGATGTGGCTAAACCATTTTACAAGCCTACCAGCAGCATATGCTAGCAATTTCTCCACATCTTTTTTTTTAAAGATTTTATGTATTCATTTGAGAGAGAGAGAGAGAGAGAATGAACAAGCAGGGGGAGGGGCAGAGAAAGAAGCAACCTAAGCCGAAGGCAGATGCTTAACAGACTGAACCACTCAGGCGCTCCTTCTCCACATCTTTAGCAGCACTTGTTATTATCTTTTTAATTATTGCCATCCTAGTGCGTCTCTAGTGTTATCTTATTGTGGTTTGATTTACATTTCCCTAATGGCTAATGATATTATCTTTCCATGTGCTCATTGGCCACTCGTATATTGTCTTGGAAGAATGTCTATTCTTTTACTTGGGCTATTTGTCTTTTTATTGTAGAGTTGTAGGAGTTCTTTACATATTCTAGATATTAAGCTCCTATCAGATACATGTTTTGCAAGTATTTTCTCCCATTCTGTAAGCTTGCCTCTTCTAAT
Organism: Ailuropoda melanoleuca; assembly: GCF_002007445.2. Taxonomy (NCBI): domain Eukaryota; kingdom Metazoa; phylum Chordata; class Mammalia; order Carnivora; family Ursidae; genus Ailuropoda; species Ailuropoda melanoleuca. Next base: position 129,860,403 of record NC_048219.1, on the reverse strand, counting down.
GTCCTTTCATGCACAAAAGTTTTAATTTTAACAAAGTCCAATTTATCTAATTTTTCTTTTGTTATTCATGCTTCTGGTGCCATATCTAAGAATAGGTTGCCAAACCCAAGGTCATAAAAATTTACTTCTTATGTTTCTTCTAAGAGGTTTATGGTTTTAGCTCTTATATTAAGGATTTGGTCTATTTTTAGTTAATTTTCATACCTTGCAACTACTAGGACAGATGCATCTTGGAGTGCTCTGTATGGAACAGCCACAAAGGAATGCCTATCTTGTCTCAAAATCACACTTTTGCTGCAGACAGTGAGCAACCCCAAAGTATGAACACAACTGTGTTAGTTACTAATCATAATTTCTCTACGTGTTGAAGAGGATATTTTAAGGAACTTCACCGCAAATAAAACCTTGGCATTAGAGAAATAATTCTCAGAAACTCTCAATGGTTGTTTTTGGTTCAGGCCTTGGCTATTATCCTCTCCCCAAACTTCTTTATCTGCACGGCTTAACTCCTGTCCATGTTTTCTCCTTTGTAAGCATATTGAGCATGTATGTATAGAGGCATGGTAGCAGTGATGGTGGAGCAGACTCAGGACAGGAGAGCAAACGAATGCCTCCTTTGACAGAAATAGAAAAGGGCCTGAGTAAAGCACACACACATACATGAGAGGAGAAAGGCTTTCTGAAGCAGGATTGGAGAGCATTAAAAATCCTTGTGTAGCTCAAAGTTTAAAAAAACTTTATTGATAACTAACAGCTAGATGAGTGGTTCACAGCCCTGATCAAATACTTAGAATCACCCCATGAGCTTTTTAAAAATGTCAAGGTGCAGGAGACATCCTAAAGATTCTGATTTAATTGATCTGCATTGGATCTACTTATCAGTGTTTTTTAAAAGCCTCCTCGGTTATTCAAATGTGCAGCCAGTATTTGCCCAGCAATGCAATAGTTGCACAACTTAGTCTTTGAATCATTCAGAGGATTTGACTAATAAATCCTGTCACAGCAGGCTACCTGAAAAAGGCGATCTTTTGGAGGGTGAGGTTATAGGGTCCTCAAGTGTCCCCACCTACCACACCTTCCCTTGCATAGAGATGGCTAAAATCCCACCATTGGAGTCTCACTCCTTTGCCTTGACTCTATTTTTTTTTTAAGGGAAGTATTTCTGAGATTGCCTCATCTGTCATCTACAGCTTGGAATAAGTGGGCTTATCAGATTATTAGAAAAACTGGTAATAGGAGGATTGAAAACAGAGAGGAGGAGAGCCCCATGGGGATGGCTCCCCTGATTAACAAAGTTACAGAAGGAAAACTGGGAAGTAGCAATGACAGGCATTATTCACGTCACAGTTCTGAATGAGCATCAGTATGGTATGTCCCACTAAGTTTTGTTTCTTGTTTGTCAATTTCCTAGAGCTAATTTTTTTTCTGAGAAAAAAATCCTAGTTGGTTGACTAATTACCCACCTTTAAGAGTTTTAAAACTGAGCTACCAGAACTTTAGCATATTTTCTAATGTTTCATCAATTATCTTCTCTGTGTTTGATGATGTATGAGTCTTGACCTGGGATCACCCCCTAGAAAAGTGAGTCATCTAAGACACTTTTCACGGCAGAGCTGTAAGCAGAAACAATTCTAAGTGTGCATGTGCTTGTGCGTGTATTAGGTTAACTTCTATGCTTCTACTCATGTATTTTTTAAAAAGATTTATTTATTTATTTATTTATTTATTTATTTATTTATTTATTGGAGAAAGAACAGGAGCGGGAGAGTGGGGGGAAGAGCAGAGGGAGAAGCAGACTTCCCACTGAGCAAGGAGCCCAATGCAGGGCTCAGTCCTGGGACTCTGTGGTCATGACCAGAGCCAAAGGCAGACACCTAACTGACTGAGCTACCCAGGCACCCCTACTCATACATTTTTATAAAAGGATCTGGATTGAATGCTAACGGCTGCTTTGCACATCTAGTCTGAGATTAGCCAAAATTTGATTTCATGCACAAGATAGCTTTTCCTTTAAAAAACACTCTCCTCTTTCCTAAAAAATGTATTGACATCATTAACACTTTATTCATTCATTCATTAAACTATGTTGGATATTGATAATTTTATGGTGAGGAAAAACTGACATAATCGCTTCTCTTTTGTAGTTTACAGACTGAAGGGGGAATAAACATTAGTAAACCAATCACGAGTATAACTCTATAACTGTCACACATGCGATGAAGCAGGAGTTACATAGTTCTCTAAAAGTTTTTAACAGGAGAACTTGACTGAGGTGGTTAGAAGGACAAGAAGCATTGTAAGCAGGGGGGTACAGCATGTGCTAAAGTCCTGTGGTGAGTGGGAATGTGACCTATTGAAGAAACTAAAGGAAGCATAGAGAACTAGAGTGTGAAAAGTGAGATGAAAAAGTTTCTGTTTTTATCCTAAGAACAATAAGAAGCCCCTCAAGGGTTTTAACTAAAGAAGGACAAGATCAGGACTGATTTTTGAAAAGAATCATTCATGCTGGAATGGCAAAGACAGATTGGAGGAAGCAAGGATGAGGAAGGTTTTAGGGGTGGTTGGGAAGCTATTGTAATAGTCCAGGCAAGACAGAAGTAGTTTGGGCCAAGATAGTGAAGGCAGAGACTGTGAGGTGGCAGGAATGGGAAGAATGAGGGGAGGACTCCGAGAAGTGGGATGTATGTCTAAATGGTAATTGAAAGGGGGATGGAGTGGGAAGTCAAGGAGACTCCCAGGTTTCAGGCTTATATAAATGCATGGCTGACTTTGCCAGTCAGCATCACTAAGAACACTGGAAAAGGACCAGCTTTGGCAGAAAGGTCATAAATTCCATTTTCAAATTTTGAACTGGAAATGACTTTCAGATAAAAAAAGAATTTTATATTCAAAGCTTGTTTGCAATATAGTAGGATATCCTTAATTCATAGCAATAATAAGAGATGCATTAAACTTGATCACATTTTGCAAATTAGTAAGTAAATAAATGATTTAAAATTGAGTGCTGTACTTCATCTTACTGCTTTGCTTTAATTACTAATGACACCACTTTGAACTGTGTTAGTAAATATGTTTTTGGGTTTTTTTAGGAACAATGAAGTTGTGGTAATAGGAAATAGTCAAGCTAGTGTGGCTGAGGCAAACGTGGGGGGATGGTGGTGTAGAGGGTAGGATGGGGGGCGTGTGTGTGTGTTTTCTGGAAAGATTTATTGAGCTAACTAAACCAACGAGGTTCATTGGTATTTATGAATGGTTCATTAGTGTGACTATCTGAACACAAGGTGAATTCACATTAAATGATAAGACTGCCTAATAATTAGTGTGTGCCACTCTTTGGAATTTGTAATTAGAGAAAAGAGACAAAATGAAAGGAGACAGATAAAGGAATAGTTGTTATAAAATTAAAATCCTTTAAAGCCAATTCTGTTTCTTTGTGAAGCAAACAAGGTAAAGAGGACCAGAAGAATTGAAATTGTACTTCCTCTGTTAGTTGGTAACTCCAGGCTTCATCAATGTTTCTGTTTTTTTATCCCCAAAACAGTGGACAATCCCTGATAGATAGATAGATGATAGATAGATAGATAGATGATAGATAGATAGATACATAGATACATAGATACATAGATACATAGATTACATAGATAGAGATTTATGGGAAATCCCTAATAGTCACTAAAGAGTGACATGATCAGGATTAAGTTCTGAAAAGAACTGCCTGTGCACTATTGACATTTGGAGCTGGATTATTCTTTGTTATGAGGGGACTGACCTGTGAGTTATACAATGTTTAGCAGAATCCCTGTACTCTATCCACCAACAGCAAAGCTCCCCCCTTGAGCTGTGATGACCAAAAATGTCTCCTGACATTATTGAATGCTCCCCTTTGAGAACCAATGGACTAAATCTAGAAGGCCTGAGAATGTCATTTGACAACTATTTAGGGGTCTCTTGGCTTTTATCATATTCCATAAATATTTACTGGGGAACTTCTTTGTTGTGATGTTCAAAGAAGAGTGAAACTAAGTGCTTTTTAAGGAGTTTATGGTGATGGGGAAGGATTGTGGGACTGACAAATATAGAAATTAAACGATGAGGAAAGATATCATTCCAAAGGAGGATGGGGAAGGCTGCTCTCTCAAGTATAGGCTTCCACACTAGCCTAGAATTATCTTGTAACTGGAGTTTTCTCGGCAGTGAAATCTTGAGATCTAACCTATCAATGACTTATTTCATTGATAAGAGAACGGTCCACATGGAATATCCTTTGTATACAATCCCTCCTGACTTCTCTGGAACTTTGCCTGACCCCCTATAGCCTTTCTTTTCTATCTCTCCCTCTCCCCTGACTCCACCTGGTCCTATTAACATGTTTAAATTTCAGTGATCTTTGGCTGAAGGTGAGGGGATATCTTCAACCCTACCTGACCTGTCCAGTAGTTACTGTTCCATTTCTCACTCCATAATGACTAACCCTGCCATGCCACAGATATGATTCTCTCATGAGTAACAATCAACTCTCACTGCCAAATCCCATAGCCTTCGTTTTATGTTCCATTGACACTACTAGCCACCCTCCCTTCTGTTTCTCCTTCCTAGGTTTCCTTGGTTCTGCCCTTGCTTCCCCTTCCAGCTGTGCTCTGTTTTTTCTTTTCTGGCTCTTCCTTGTAGACTTACAAATCACATAGTTAACTCAAGTAATTAATCAATTAAAATACCTGGTGTGGTTTGATTCCCTAGTATTCCTCTCTCACTTAAAGTGAGGAAGTGTATTCATAAATAAAATTGAACTAAGCTATTAATTGCTACCTCCAAATTTTTTTTAAAACTAAATCTACCACTATACACTTTGCAATCAGGCTGGCTCCTTTTTAAAAGGAATACTATTTTTCACTGAGCAGAAGACATTGTTCTGATATCCTGCATAACAAAACACATCCTTGCTTCTGTTTCAGCCAGATACAACTGCATGCAAATATTGACTTACCCTAAAAGCTAGTCCTCTGTTTTACTTTCATAACTTTGGAGGGGCTCAAAGAAAAAAATGAGGCATTTCTGCTTCAGAAAATTATAAAGAATTCTAAAGGTTGATCCTCAGTGTCTTTGGGAGGTTTTTAACTCATTTAGAAAAATATGGAAATGAATGGGTTTTTTTGGACATTTTTTTAAAGTGCCTTTTGGTGAAAATCCCCAAAGACCCAAGTGATTGGAAGAACTGGACGTCTGCTCAAGACTTCTGTGTTGAAGAAGGAGGGACACTAGTCACCATTGAAAATGAGGTGGAGCAAGGTTGAGTACTCGATGTTCAATCAGCAAAAATAACCATTTTTATTCAAATATTTATTAAAATGTTCCCCCAAAACACTAGTATTTCCAAATCTACATTTTAAGTGTTATATTGCTGATGATGCATAAATTTTCAGTTTAACCTGTAAGGTTTATATCATGACATCTGTAAAAGGATATTGCATTGCTTATAAACTGCTGATTTTTGGAGGCTTTTGTCTCCCCAGTAGTCATGGAAAAAATAAGGACATATTTATGATCTTTATTTCAAAATGGCTAAAATAATCTGAGGTATACTCTTTTATAATTGCGTGGTATAATTTTTAGGTCTTTTTAGATTTACCTGTAAACTTGTATTTGATATTTAGGCAATTGTATGCTTCAGTTTAAGTATAGTAGATAAATCCTCTTTTGTTTAGAAAGGCATTGAATGAACACTGGAAATAGTTTTGTTAATGATATGATGAAATCCCAGGCTTAGCCAGCTAATGTGTGTCAATTTAAACTGAAACAAAAGTGAAAAGACTGCATTACCTTAATAAGAACAAAGTAACAAATTCCTACAATTGATTGGTAATTTTTGTCATTTAAATAAAACATAGCTATAAACAGAATTCGATGATTACCCAAATGGTTTATATGGTATTAAATCTGATAATGTATTCCTATTTTTCAGCTTTCATTACTATGAATCTTTTTGGCCAGACCACTAATGTGTGGATAGGGTTACAAAATGATAATTATGAAAAATGGGTAAATGGAAAGCCTGTGGCATACTCTAACTGGTCTCCATTTGATGTAATAAATGTAAGTTTTCAGATTTATTTTTTAGAAATCATTTTAGCAAGAGATCTTATTTGATACTTACTAAAGTATTTTTTTACTTCTTATATTTTATAAGCATAAATTTTTATTAGTCTGTTACTAATATATTAATTTTAATAATGTAATTACATATCATTTTCATGTGTTCCACTAATGTAATTACTCTCACAATAATTATTTATCTTGTAGGTTATGAACTGATCTGTGAACAGGTTTATTAAATGCAAATAAAAGAATAATAGTGTTTGAATTTTTTAAATTGTCCTTAATAAAAATGTCAGTGTTACAATAATGCTGTATTTTATCATTTTCTTGAAAACATATGTATCTTTCTAAAGATTCCAAGTCATAACACCACTGAAGTTCAAAAACATATTCCTGTCTGTGCCTTGCTATCAAGTAATCCCAATTTTCATTTCACTGGAAAATGGTATTTTGAAGACTGTGGAAAAGAAGGTCATGGGTTTGTTTGTGAAAAAATGCAGGGTAAGAAATATTTGCTTTTTTATTCCTTTCATCTTTATGCCCCATTCTTCTCTTCCATATTTGTTTTACACACTGTATGACTGTCATTTTCATAGCTAACAGTGACAGGCACTTACTTTTTGAGTTTTACATTTACTTACTCATTTAATCTCCACTACCCCAGGATTATACCCTCTAGTGGGGTTCTAAAGACTAAAGACCACTTGAGAGATGACCATGTTTAAGCATTCATTTGAGAGATGACCATGTTTAAGCATCCATTTTGGCCATATTAAATAGCTTTACTGCTTTATTCTGGGTTTATGAGTGTGTTCAGGTAATGAAAAATACATTAAGAAAATGTTGGAAAAGAATCAGAGAAATAAACAAACTAATATTTCCTACTTTCTTGGAAACCTAAAAATGCTCTCTGTGGCTAAATATGGCATGCAGCATGTTTCTAGAGCTGATGATCAGAACCCCCAGTGACTTTTGGTGTGAAATACATATAAAAGCCATACTATTACACATAGTGGGGTTGATGGTCAGGGTGGATGCGCTGTAAGTGACCTCGAATAATAAAAATAAAAACAGCAAGAACAACAACAGCTCATATCTCACGCTTTCACCAAGTGCAAGGCTTCCCTCTACCGTGCTACTGTAGAAGACCATAGCTTGTGTCTGGAGCTGGGTAGAACTCTAGGAAGCCTGTTGTATGTACACTTACTTGGAATATGAATTATACCCCTTGTGTTGCATGCATGTGAACTTTTTAATGCACTAAGTATCATCTCCAGAAAAACAATTCCAGAGAAGCCCCATTTCCTAATTCACAGTTATCATTAAACATAATAATAGTCAGGAACTGAAAGAAGATACCCAACCAGTTATAGCAAGAGTATTATGAGAAGGGGCACCTGGGTGGCTTAGTCGTTAAGCGTCTGCCTTCGGCTCAGGGCATGATCCTGGCGTTCTGGGATCGAGCCCCACGTCAGGCTCTTCAGCTGGAAGCCTGCTTCTTCCCCTCCCACTCCCCCTGCTTGTGTTCCCTCTCTAGCTGGCTGTCTCTCTCTCTGTCGAATGAATAAATAAAATCTTTAAAAAAAAAGAGTATTATGAGAAAAGCAGAGTCTTGTAGGGAAAGAAGTATCAATATACCATGTACTTACACACTTATGATATACCTGGCACTGGGCCTTGGCTTCAGAAGCATTAAGGCATAAAAGCCTCCCAACAATGCTAGGATAAATAGGTAAAAGTCTCCCCATGTTTCAGATGAGAAACTTGAGGCTTAGAAAAAGTAAATAATGTATTCAAGGTCTCTCAGTTAAAGACAATGATTCTATTCTATGACCTTGATGTTGATCTCTTCTTTAAATGTCCCACTTCTTTAAACTCTGACGACTTTCTCTCTGATATTTTTGAGACTAACAATGTATATGTTCTTTTAGACACAGTATAAAGTAGCTGTGGTTGAGAGCATAGGCACTGGAATTCACACCCTCCCTGGGTTCCTTCCCCACCTCTGTAAATAACTGTCAGTAAAGTTTCTTATAGTCTTTGAACTTGATTTCCATATCTGTCAAATAGGATAATTACTATCTCACAGACTCTGTGTATATACAATACTTAGCAAGTTGCCAGCAATATTAACAAATGATAGTTGTTCCTATTATTATTTCCAAAAAAAATATTAATCAACTACATAAATTCTTGTAGCCTACAATAAATGTCCAAATTCTGCTCCACTTCTTTATTTGCCATATAAATATGTGCTTACATTGGATGTAGAGCCTAGAGTCTAACTGCCTCAAAGATAAAGATTTCTAAATAACAGGGAGACAAGGACAAGGTCAAGAGCCCCAGTTTGGGACTTGGTTTCCGATAGATCTTTCTTTTTTAGGTCGGTGGGTGACAAAATCATGTTGTTCAAAATCACTTATGTTTTGAAGTTTGATGGAATCAATTACACATGGAGAATTTTGTATGTGTGAAAACACAGATATATAATGGGAGAAAACAGTTAAATTGGTAATTAGGTCACATATTTGAAAAATTTCAATTACCTTAATCTTACTAATTATTATCATTTTAAAAAAATCTGCTATGGTATCATACTGGGTTTTTTAAAAAATAACCTTAGACTTGGTACACAGGCTGGCAAACAGACTTCTAGTAAAGAATAAACAGGTATAAAAGTGTACTCCATCACGATTTTGTTGGTTAATAGATTAATTTCACTTTAGTTTTACAATATGTACTACTATGTTATTGAGGTCACATTTTTAGGTAAAAGTCAAATTCCCGTTTTGCCGCTTTTACTTGGCATAAAGAACCAACATTTACTGAACACCTGCTGTGTTCCAGGTACTATGTTCCAAATACTGAGTTCCCATAAGTGCCTTATATGGTTGTCTCTGAGCTCTACCCACACCCCTCTAAGGAAGGCCTTACTCATCTCTTATAGAACAGAAATTTGAGGCTTGGAGGGATTATTGATTTTCCCAAGGTCACTTAGCCCTGTATAGTCAGGACTGGGATTGAGTCCCAGGTCTTCTGACCTATCCACACCTGGTCACACTTCTTTTCAACCCCAAATGGGTGTATTTTAAGTGTTTATTAATGTAATTTTTAAATTTATTTCTAGAATTTATACATGTAAATATTAAACATGATAACTATCATGCAATCTCAAATTTAATAAAGGGTGGTATTTGAGAATATGCACTTGTAAAATTATGTTTGCAACATTGTATATGACAACAAAATATATGTCAATACTCTCTTAGTAAGTATTAAGTTCTGCCAGAGCTGTTAGGCCGGGTGTAGGTAGTGAAATAAAACCTACCTAAGGAGATCAGTTCCATCAAAAAGTGGTCAGTTTAAAAAGGAACAGTAAAAAAATAGGAAATCTAGAAATGCTTAACTGTGTGTGTATACTTTTAAAGACACTCATGCATTAAATTTCCTGAGCGTTCTTATTCTTTAGCATCACCTATGCTTTCAGGTATTATTCTCATTTTGAAATAGTTCTGGGAAGGAAAATTCTGATGTTAACCACAGAACGGACCATTATGACAGGAATCCAAACTAAGTTTGTCTCCCCCTTTCTTAACCAGATGCTGAAATGACTTTTGTTGTTTTTGCTCTAGATACCTCTGGACACAGTATAAATACATCTGATATGTATCCAGTCCCCAATACCTTGGAATATGGGAACAGAACTTACAAAATAATTAATGCAAATATGACTTGGTATACAGCAATAAAAACCTGCCTAATGCATGGAGCAGAATTGGCCAGCATTACAGATCAGTATCACCAGTCCTTCCTCACTGTTATCCTCAACCGGCTAGGATATGCCCACTGGATTGGACTATTCACTGCAGATGTAGGTATCTTAAATCCCTTGGAACATCCCTGCATAAGTTAAGTTTCACATCTACCTCCTTAATGATATGGCCACTGAAATTAACAGAAAAAAGTTACCAGAAATAATAGTAAATTAGTAAATAGTAACATTTAATAAATTGGTTCATAGACTAACTACTGACCAACCTTATGAAGAGCCTACCTATGACTACAAATTAAAGATATACACCTTTTTAGAGTATACATCCACTTGCCTAATTTCTGGGAATTAATGCCCTTCAAAGGTTCTCTGAAAATTTCTGAGTATCTGGGGATACTGCCTCTTGTGGGCAATGGAACACATCTTAAACTCAAGCACCTGCATTTGAGTAATTTGTTGCATTTAAGAAATCCCCAAGAAAAATGGATCATGCTTCCTGTCTAGAAATGTGATTATTAATTAATTCAGTACCCCTTTGGAATTTAACACATGGGTTTTCTCTCCTTTTTTTTGGAGAGGAAGACCTTTTTAGTTTTAGTTTTCTCTTTTTTTAAGTAAAAGCATTATATGCTCAAAGTAGTGAAAAGTAAAATCTATCTATTCTATCCCAACCTCTCGTTCTACTCCCCAACAATAATCACTTGTGAACAGTTTCTTGTGCGTCATTTAGAAATTTTCTACATATGTACATATATACACATAATGAATATCTATATTGTTTTTTAAGTACAAATGAGGTCATACTACATGTGCTGTCCTTAAACTTGCTTTCTGTTTAATATACCTTGTACTGTTTTCTATGTCAGCACATAAAAATCTAACACATTCTTTGGGACAGCACCACATAAGGATATACTATACCATTCTCCCCTGAATAGAAATTTGGGTTCTTCTCAGTTTTTCACAACTACAAATAATACAAACAAACATCTTTGTGCAAGTTGGATAAATTCCTAGAAGTGAAATTGCTAAGTACACTTTAAATTTTAACAAATAGTGCCATATTGCCCACCAAAGTTTGTATTGATTTACATGCCAACAACTATGACAACATAACATTTTTAAATATCCTTATTAATACTGGGTATTATCAAAATTTTAATCCTTGCTATCAGGATAGGTGAGAGAATGGTATTTTATGGTTGTTTATTGTATTTATGCATTATAAAATGTTTTAACTTCATGTAGTCAATTTTGCATTATGGTCTCTGGATTTTTTATCGGACTTGAAAAGATTTTCCCCACACCAAGAGAATAAAATATTTAGCTAAGTTTCCTTTAGCACGTATGTTTTCAATTTTCTGTATGAATCTTTGATCAATCTGAAATTTTTTTGGTGTCAAAAACAAGATACTGATCAACATCACTCTGTTGTTTACTGGGAAATTATGGTGGCAGGGAACCAAGGATTCCCAAAAACTAAAATAGATACTGTTGTGACAGATATTTCTTTTAGTCAGCCATATTCACAAGCTGTCCTAGACCCCCTGAAAAATAAGTCTAGATGTGGAAATATAAATCTATGTGTGAAGTAAATGCTGCTCAAACAGCACTGGGTAATGCCACCAGCAGTCCTAGCAAGGAAATGATAGCTCGATTTCCCTCCACAGAATGGTCTTAATTTTGACTGGTCAGATGGAACCAAATCTTCCTTCACTTTTTGGAAAGATGATGAGTCATCTGTTTTGGGTGACTGTGTTTTTGCTGACACCAGTGGGCGCTGGAGTAGCACAGCCTGCGAGTCATTTCTTCAAGGAGCAATTTGTCGTGTACCTACTGGTAGGTTCAATTCTATTCAACTCAACAAATACATACTGGGAACCTACTGTGTGCAAGGCACTGTGCTAAGCAGGAGCTATGAGTAAGAGTAATAAGAAGTTTCTGCCCTCAAGAGGCTTCTTGAGGTAGGTGATGTTTAGACAAGTAACTATTATACCAGGCAGGGCTACCAAATGATGGAAAAGAGGTAGCACGTGTTGTGGGGGTTAGCAGGAAAGAGAACACACCATACCCGCTTGAGAATAAGTAGAAAGACTTCTTGAAGGACATGACTATCTATGGAGACTGGCCTTGAAGAATAGATGGGGTGTAGTCCAACAATGATGGGACATGGAGAGGCATTCTGAGCAGAAAAGCTTAGGCAAAGACATGGAAAGAAGAAACGATTGGACATGTATAAAAGAAGCTGGTGCTGAGACTTGCCTGCACGGCAGGATACCAGTAAGGAGAGGTGGGAAATCAGGCTAGAAACCTGCATTAAGAGCATGTATGAAAGAAAAGCTAATTCTGCTTCTAAAACACCATGAAAGTTATGCTTCCCTTTTCAATAACGTTGCATTTATTGAGTGTTTAAGAAATGTCAGGTACTAGCTCATTTAAACTTCTTGTGTAGGGGCACACTGGTTGGATCAGTCAGTAGAGCATGCAACTCTTAATCTCAGGGTCAGGAGTTTGAGTCCCATGTTGGGTGTAGAGATTACTTAGAAGAAAAAAACATTTTAAATAAATTTCTCATGTAAGGAAGATGTTGTTGTTAGCTCTCTTTTTATAAATAAAGAAACCCAAGTGTGAGGAGGACAGGTAACATGCCCACAGCCATACACAATTAGGATCTCAGCATGGATTTGACTCTCATGCTTGACCTCTAAAGCAAAGTCCACCTGAAATTTCCCTTAGTTACGTATTATGTTTTATTATGTTGTTACTTTACTGAATGCGTTAATTTCTTTCACAGGTTGATTGGCAGATAAGGATTTGCTAAATCTTTAATATTCAGCAATGCACAGAACACATTTTGTACATTTGGAAGTGCCTCTTGCTGACTTCATTCAGTTTCCAGTATTTCCATGAACACATCCCCCAGTTTTCCCAACATTTAGGATACCAATTATAAACATGAAAGACAGCCACGCTCACCCATGCAGCACCCAAACTAAGCCTAAGAAGCTATGCATTAATATACCCTGTTATGTGTAGGTAAAGATTATTTCTGCCAGATATGCTACAAACCAGTCTTGGTTTTATAATCATTTATATTAGACCCATTCTTTCAGAGTATTATCATGAAAATCTCATTACATATATTTATCTTAGTCTGTCATAGAATTTAATGCAATGTTTATCTTAATAAATGAACCCAGTCACCACCTTAAAATCATAACTGATTTTTGTTCATAGAAACAAAACCATTCGGACGCCCAGAGTTGTGCTCAGAAACATCTATTCCCTGGATAAAATTCAAAAGTAATTGCTACAGTTTTTCTACAGTCCTAGACAGTATGAGTTTTGAGGCTGCTCATGAATTTTGCAAAAAGGAAGGTAATTCTTTTGTGATGGTAAAATGCTTTCCATGCATTCCTTCTTGACATTTCAGTAAACAATGTGGTTTTCTTCATTTGTCTGATTATTTAGTGACTTTAGGAGCAACAAAAAAATTAGAAAAATAAATACTATTGAATTTGCTTGTTTGGGGATGGCGTATCTATGAAATTCAATGTCCAGGATAGAATTTGAAAACCTAAGATGATGTCTCAGAATAGTACACTTTCCCAAGGAAATGTTCCTTTTGAATGCATTTGATTTAGAATTTTAAGTTCCCTAAAATTAATATTCTATGCTTTGACGTCTTAAGTACAACCTGTACCTCTTAATAAATGTGGTATAACTTTTAAATTTTTAATCAAAAATCACTTATTTACAATAGGAATTTTCACTTTGCCAAGACTGAGCTTTACAAATTGTGGTACAGGAGACATTTTTAAATTGTATTACACATAAACACAAATACTTGTTTATTTACTGCTTATTTCTTTTACAGGATCTAATCTTTTAACAATCAAGGATGAGGATGAAAATTCATTTCTCCTAGAAGAGCTTTCTGCTTTTGGTTCTTCTGTCCAGATGGTTTGGTTGAATGCTCATTTTGATGGTGACAGTAAGTGATTTGGTTAGAGGAGAGGAGAGGGCATAAATAAATACATGGTGGTTAAAGTCGATGAAAATGGCATCTGCAAATCAGAAAGCTCTTCTTGGATACATTTGCCGTGAAAGAATAGCATGAATCCTAAAGCCGTTTCTTCCAAAGACAATATTGCAGCCCTTTTCTATACCTTTGTGTCCCTTGAAATAATCTTACAATACCAAAAATGAAAACAAGCAAACAACAAGTTTATCTTATACTTACCCTTACATCATGAAGATTCTTGGGTGGAAACTTGTGCTCACAGACTTAGTCATAGACAACAAAACCTTATTTATTTGAAAATACCCAAATTATTCCTTAATGTTAGAAAAGCACAACAGAATTATAGAAATGTTTCAGGGATAAATTGTGCTATTAGAATTATTTGCTTTTCATAAAAACCAGGGTTTGTGATCAAATGAGATCATGGCATTCTTCTCTCTATGTAATTGATGGTTATTTAAAGTACTTATAAAGAAAATTATCTTAATTGGTATGGAGAACTTATTACAGTGGTATACCAAGGTGGAAAGTGGGTCTACTCTGATAAGGAGGAGTGTTTCAATCACAGACATTGTTTCAAATTTCTAGTCCATTGTGACAATAAAAAGATGACTGACTTTTAGTTACTTTTATTGTTGGTTTTAAATCCTTTCAGACAATGCACCCCCATTATTGTTTACACATGGATGGACTCTATCATTGTCCCCACCCCTCAATACTGAGGGGTGGCTTGCTTTTTAGAGAAGTTCACTGTAAAATTATTTTAGAAAGTTAGCTATTTTGCAATGATATAGATGTTAGGACTTAAAATGATTTCTTTAAATTGATAATAATGATAAGGAATATTTCAAAATTCACACTGTTACATTAAGAAAGATGATAGTCTAAGTGAACTAAACTAGAACAATATATCTAAAATAAATAAAGAACTGTTCACAAGGCAACTTTACTAATACCCACCTTTTGATGTTGAGTTCATGACTGTACCTATCAAGTTTCATCCATCAGATAAGGAGGCAGTCTCATTAAATTGAGGAGCTGCTTTTTATGGTTCACTCCAGGCTTAGTGTATTTGGTAATTGTGCATATAATTCATAGTAAGTCAACAATTTTTCCACAGATGAAACCATAAAGTGGTTTGATGGAACTCCCACAGACCAGTCAAATTGGGGCATTCGGAAGCCAGAGATGGATCATGTCAAACCCCATCTGTGTATTGCCCTGAGGATCCCTGAAGGAGTATGGCAGTTATCCCCTTGTCAAGAAAAAAAAGGATTTATATGCAAAATGGAAGCAGGTAGGTAAAGCCAGAGGGTAATTCTTCATTTTGATTCCACCCTGACTAATAGTGATCCACCTCTGTAGCATTTAAAGCTTTGAAAATCCAAGTATTCAGGGAGTATTCAGATAGATTCTAACCTTATCATCTTGTTCAACATCAAACAAGTAAGAGGACATTTCAGCTCCTTCCTTCTCTAATATGAAGAAAAAAAAATCATTATAAAGACTATGACTGGGGTGCCTGAGTGGCTCAGTCATTAAGCATTTGCCTTCAGCTCAGGGCGTGATCCCAGGGTCCTGGGATCAAGCCCCACATCGGGCTCCCTGCTCTGCTGGGATGCTGGGAGCCTGCTTCTTCCTCTCTCACTCCCCCTGCTTGTGTTCCCTCTCTCGCTGGCTGTCTCTCTCTCTGTCAAATTAAAAAAAAAAAACTTAAGGAAAAAAAAAAAAGACTATTGCTTTCCAGAGTTGCCCTAGCTGTTAATGGGCAAAAAAGCAATTTAACCTCCAAAAAAAAAAAAAAAAATCGAACTAGCAATGTTAACCAGCAACCCTAATTCTGGCAACTGCTACTCAGAAATTTTAAGATTCATCTTCAGTACCAGAAAATATAATCTAGGCCTAGATATTTTTGTTGTGGATAAGTAGATGTGATTCTCTGTTGCTAACCTTAATATATTATAAAAGTCGTATTTTAAATTTGTCTTGAGCACATAGTTTGTGGTGATAAAAAAAAATAATAATTTTAGAAATCTAAGCCAGAAAATTCTAGTCAGTTGCAAACAATACAGAGATTTCTAAGATAGGATGTTAAAAATGATCATTAACAGTAGAAATGTAGAAATAATAATCACAACATTTCTAGATGGCAGTACAGCAGAGAAGGAGGAATTGGTGTGGCCTCGGCTGCTGGTGAAGGTTTTCAAGAGGAGACAAGGTTTTGGAATCCCAAAAGATAAAGAGAATAGAGAAGGGAAGCCTTATTAGACAAAAGCCCCAGTCTGATTAAAGGCAGCAATTGAGAATGAGCTTAGGGTGAAGGTCTCACATTAAATGGTGATGGGAATAAAACTGGACAGTAATGTAGGATCCATTCACAGAGAGTACCAGTCTCAAGAGCTGAACTTCATGGGGAAGAAGACAGGGAGCCCCTATGTGCTTTGTAGACACCTGCAGTGGAATCACACTCATCCAGATGTAAAGGGAGGCAGTTGTAATTTGAGTGACAGAACTGGGAACATGAGGAAGAGTAGAAATGGGAAAAGAGAATCAGCAGGATTTGGTGATCTATTAGACACTGGGCGGGGGGGGCGGGATGGAGGAGAAAAAACCGGTAGGTGTCAACACCAATGTTCAAGCCCCAGTAGTGTGGATAGCATGGAGAGCATGACGAAGCCTAATAAGTAGTGTGCCCAAGTGGTCAATAGCATTTAATTTCAAAAACAAACCAGGAATACCTCATGTCTGTACAGGATTTTAGAGCTTCCTGTAATATAGAGGACACCTCTTTCATCCCTCACAGCAACTTCCTGAGGCAGTGGAGCAGACATAATATTCCCATTTTACAGATGAGAAAAGCACTTGTCCAGATTGGGACTACATCAAGGACCATGCTCCAAATATTCTGACTCTACATATTCCTTCTATATCTGCCCATCGCATGCATCCAGAGAATAATTATTCTTTTAATAGTCTCTTTAAAAAGTATCTTCACACACACATAATATATGTTTTCAATAGCATTATGAAAAAGTGTACAGTATTATTTTTAAATTGCAAAAACAAGTTTTGTTAATGTGGTTTTGCTGTTGGTGACAATGTTTCTTTTAAGTATGTAAGAGTGAATGGACATAAGTACTGCACCAAGGCACTTCCTCCACTCGCAGTCCCTCTACTGATCTTCCTCTGAGTCATTCTCTACATATTTCTCTGGATCTTTACCTAGATTAAAAATAGCAGAGTTCAAATTTTAAGATAGAGTCTACTTGAAAGAGATACATTTCTACAGTAGAAAGTCCTCAGACAGGAACCCTCCAATTTTTTGAATGGAGGAGCTATTATTCATTTCCCAAGATTCTGGGGATTGAAAAGGTGAGAAGATACTGATTTTAAAATCCTTGCAGGCAGGTAAAGAGATTATCATTGCTGGACAAACTCCATCTCAGAGCTTAACAACACTTTGTTCATTGCAGGCAGGAACTGTATTTTATTCATATTTTTATTACAGCACAGTGCTGAGACTGGATGGAAATTTTCCAGCTTAAAAAAAAAAGCAGTGTATGTGTTTGTGAGCAATAATAATGATTACAATAAATCAGGGGTCAGCAAAATTTTCTTGTAAAGGGCCAGACAGTAAATATTTTAGGCTTTGGGGGCCATATAGTCTCTGTCACACTGCCATTTTAGCATGAAAGCAGCCACAGACAATACATAAACGGCTGAGTTCCAGTAAAACATTATTTATAAAAACAGGTACCAGATCTGATCCATGAGCCATAGTTTGCTGAGCCCTGCTATAAATAATAGCATAATTTTGCTGAATTAGAAGACAATTTTCATCTCAGTTTTTTTTATTTGGTTTTAGATATTCGCGCAGTAAGGGAGCACTCAGGAAAAGGTAGGTTTGAACAGTACAGAACATTTTGATTTCTCTTAGAATAATAAAATAGAAAGTAACTCTGTGACAGTACCTATCTTAGCCCATTGTCATTGAACTTTTCCTTTTTCATCTTCTTTCAGGACCAAGTCACAGTATTGTACCTCTTGCAGTAACACTGACACTACTAGTAATTCTGGCACTTTCCACACTTTCCTTCTGCGTATACAAGCACAACAGAGGTATCTTCAGGAGACTTGCACACTTTGGGAATCCTTACTACCCTACAACCAACTTCAGTACAGTACATTTGGAAGAAAATATTCTCATTTGTGATCTTGAGAAGAATGAGCAATAACAGTGAATTCAGAGAATGCCACAGCCCTAACAATAAGTAAAGACTTAAGAGGAGTCTCCCCTGCATTTTCCTTTACAGGCCAGATGCCACTATAATGTGAATTGTGTCACTATTTTAATTATTCTTGAACTGATTACTGGTTTTGAACTGTAACCAAATCAGATGGGTGTTGATTTATTCATTTCCCCCAAACTGTGATCTATTCTTAAAATGGGGAAATTATACAATGGTTACCAGTCAGAAAACAAGAACTATTAAAAGTAACTCCCTATTGAAGACTTTCAAACGAATGTGAATAATAGGTTTTGTATTAATATGCTTCTACTGAAATTTTAAAAGAATTTTCAAACTAATCTGATATCTATTCAGACATTTACTCACACTCATTCTATTAAAAAAGAGAGGAAGCCAAACAAATTTTAAGACTCTATGCTTGTACACAAGACGAAAAGTTAAAGGCTTCTGAGAGGTTTCTTGTTTGTTTTCTAATTCAATCATTTTAACATCAGGGTTTAGAAACATCAACATCAGTTGATTTCTAAGCTTAAAACTCACACATTCTGGGCTCTAAACTAATATTTAGGATGATATTTGTTTTTATTAGTTCTGACTTCTCAAACTAAAGAAGAAAAATTACCTGTCTTTAAATAGGAAAGATCTTGGTTACAGCACACTTGCATAAGCAACTACATAAGATGGCCTAAAACCTTCAATTACTAAATGATGACTATGTTTCATATTTTAAAATATAGATAAGCTTAAAGGAATTTATTGAAGTTTTACTATTGTTAAAACTTGTGGCCTTTATTAAAACTAAAGGTATAATGTAATATGTAACTCTCCTAACAACTAAAAGTATAAAATATAATTTAAATCTAAAGGGGAAATAAATGAAGATATGAATTACAGTACCATTAGACCCACACTAGAAGATATATTGAGAAGTACTGAATAAATGACTGTCCAGTTATAATCTAGATACTTTTGCTGTATAAACGAGTTAATGTGGGGTATTCTGTTTAGTAAACTATGGTTCTTTTTTTTTTCATAAACCACATTGCTAGTTTTATTAGAAGATTTAAGCTAAGAACACCCCTTCTGTTTCTAAGAGCCTACCCACATCCACATTCGTCCACTACCATGTCTTCATAATGTCGTAAAATGACATTGTCGTCATTGTCCTGATAGAGCATGGAAATGGGGGACAGCTTAGTGAGGATACAGACAGCCTGGGGGATCTCTGGGTCAACTGCATGCATCAGTGCTTGCATGAAAGCATAATTGGAACTGTTGAGGGAGGTGGTCAGCGAGAAAGGACAATCTCCATGGCAATAGTTTGCCATGAACCCTTTGGGAGCAATAATCCACTTGTGCCAACCTAAGTCCCGGAAGTTGACGAACAGCTGGTGACAATGGCAGAGGCTCTTGCAAGAAGCCTTAGGGGCAGAGATGGCTTCCCTCCTTCTTTGGGATGACGGGTGGCATTGCTCAGGGTTGAGAGTCACCACCAGCAGGGAAGCATGAAGGGACTGTCTCAGTCCGGCACAGGTGTCCTGAAGCTGAAAATTCACCCCCGACTCGCTGTTTCCTTTGACTAGTATCTCTAGCAACAAGCCTAAATTCTTCCGGGGGTTGTTACTCCAATCCTTAGCCACGTCCAGCAGGTTGAAGTGCACAACACCTTGTGGCCATGGTACTGACTGTAACACAAGCATTTTACCTGGTCTGGGGATGGACTGGCCCCACACGTGTCTCCTGAACCAGGGACAGAGCCAACTCCAGTTCCGGTCCCAGCTTATGGGAAGTGTTGGGCCCCAAATCTAGGCCCAGCTGGGCCATTGTCAACTTCTCCTTATCTTGAATGGCAGACAGGTTAAAGTGGAGCAGCTTCCGCAGGCAGGAGGAGGCTTGAGGAAGCTTCTCGGAGTCAAGAAAGAGACCTTGATCGAGGAGAAGTCGGAGTATCTTCCCACGGGTACCGAGATCCTTTACGTAGCAGAAATCTCAGGAGTCCCCTTTGGTTGTGGCCGCCTCTTGATCCTGGAAAATTTTCTTCAAGATGGAAGGCACAGGTTGGAACTTCTGGGGTGAAGGCACTATGGTTCTTAAGAACCATCTCTATTTGTGTCGGACTAGTCAGGGCAGTTGGTAAATAATGATTGGTAGCATGATACTGTCCATAAATTAAATATCAGAGATTTGACTTTCCTTCACAAATTTCTCATTATGGAAAAGTAACTTCGTAATCAATATTTTAAAGTTTACTCATTACATAAATGTTCACTGCATTCCTATTAAGAACCAAGTGCCATTCTAGAAACTGGATGTATTGGGGTGAGCAAATTAATGAGAACTCTTGTTTTTATGTTACTTATTTTCTGGTGAGAGAAATGCAGTAAAGAAATTTATAAGTAGAAAAATACCAGAAAAATACCAAAAATACCAGTTATGAAAATTAAGTAAGGTCTTGTGATAGAGAGGAAGTGGGGGAATCTCAAGGCCTCCCCAGAGTGTGCATTTTAATTATTATATCCAGCTGCCTTGAAACTAGTGGCCACTAGTCACAAGGTGGAGCTCTGGGAGAAAGTATGAGTGAATCTCTAAGTGAAAAGCCATCATCATTAGAAATAGAATTTGATGAGCATACCCTAAGAATGGAGTCCTTATGTCCTGAAACAGTTAATACGGCTTCCAAAAGCGGTTCTTTGCTACTGTGTCTAGTTTACACACTAGGACTATCTACTTCCATAATTTTTTGTAAGTTTTGAGACTTCATTTTTTAAAAGATACTATATTATGTAGAGTTGTATATTTATAACTCACAAGAATAATTGGCCTGAACTAACTAGGTGGTATAAAAGCCCGATTTAACAATCTGTCAAATGAAATTAAAGTTCTATTCTTTTCAGTGGGCTTGGTAAAAACTGCTAATCAATTATCCTCCTAGTCAAGGTATATTGGAGTGGAATAGTCACACATAACAATTTGACAAAGTCTGGCATTAATAAAGTGGTTTTGCAGAAAGAAACTGCACCGTTTGTCAATGCTCTGTACTTTGCTACTTAGTATTGAACTACATCTCTGGGGAGTCTGTCCCCGTGGACAAGATCATGCACTCCTTCCCATTACTGAAATTTCAGAAATAGAAAGTACTGAAATACTATGTTTTATTTATAGATATGCACTTTAAAAAACTTTTTGTACATCTATTTTTAATCTGAACTAGATTTCTTAGCTATAGCATGAAAAGCAAAAAAGCATCAGGGTCACGAATTCATTCACACATAATTAATGTGCCCCTCTCCAAAAAAAAAAAAAATCAATTATTATCCATGACTCTGGGTAATGGAAAATCTTGGATTTTATAATTAAGTATATCTTGGGCTCTTCCAATTCTAAGTCTTCTTTCAGTTTAAATGCTTCTTCAGTTTAAAGTTCCACTTCCTATCAAGGGTGGATTAGGTGCTCTCCTTAGATAAACAGTCTTTTGGAGTTTCCTTTTCCTCCTCAGAATGGTGTTGGATATATGAGAACTTTTGTCATTGCAGTACTAGGAGGAGAAGGTGATAAGTGACTATGAATATCTGTGTCCACTGAGGATAGTTGCCTGGCCCCACTCTGGGAACTTTGCTGGCATCAGATACGAAGCCTATAGTTGGTGCAACCTGTAGTCTATTCTCTTTGATCTGGCTCCATTCTGGCTCTCCCTGGCACTGCCTTATTCCCAGTATATTGGCTGTGACTCCCATCCAATTCTTTACCTGAACACTGCAGTTATACAAGGCCACTTCACCTCTGCAGTAGTGAGACCAACTTAGCACCATCAGTTACTCTATTAGGGGAGGCTAAGTGCTGTAGCGAGCAATCCTAAAAGCTCAGTGGCTGAACACAACAAAGCTTTATTTCTCATTGACAATGGGTTTGCAGGAGGACTTTGCATTTTGGGTCCAGGCATCTCCTATATAGGAGGGCCTCCAACTTAGAGGGCCTTGGGGTCCTCCAATGGGTCTCCTACCTCTACCTGACAGAAGCTAACTTGGGACCTATCTTTGATTAAGTATGTAGCTTTCATGGACTATTGAAATACATTCTTTAAGTTAACAGTCTTCATACTAAGGACACATATCCTGAAGGTACATGAAGATTTCCAAGGAGCAGAGGGGCATGGATATTTTTAAGGAGCTCAGTTTCTAGAATCTTTAACCTTCATGTATATTCTTTCTTAGAACTGACTTGCATAAGAACACATGTAAGATCATAGTGTCATGCTGGTTCTTCTTTTCCACCACTCTTGTACAAATTCCTATCTCTACCTTAAAAAACAAAAAACAAAAACAAAAAACAAAAAAACCCAAAAAACCCATGGCTTTCACTCCAAATCTTTCTATGATGCTTTATCTTGGGAAAATCCTCCGTGGCACCAAACAAAGAGAAAACATTCAAAGTCATGATGTCACTGAAGCTTCTTTTAATAAAGGAATTCTAAAACCATGTAGAGCCTCATGTCTTTCCCTGTGTTCATACATTTTTTGATGAAGGATGAAGTGATGAGTGAGAAATTCCATGTTGGGATATTCTAAATTAATATGCATTATACAGTAGAACACAAGAAATGATAACTACTACCTTTGTTTAAGACTATCTCATGCAGCCCCTAACTATTGTCAGAGAAGGTATTTCTGGAGAGATTCCTGGTGAAAGCAAAGGGAGTGTAGATATTGATAGGAACCTGACATCTTACCTTATCCTGATGAAAAGCTTATGACAAGGTCTGTGCTTTACCTGCCTTAGATTTCTAAGTGAAGGTGAGTATTAACATGCTCATTAAATTGAAAAATGGAATTAGATTTTTTTCTGAACCATTTATTAAGTCTTACTTGGCTCAGGGATTGACAATGAAGATTGGCCTTACGTATTAAGTTTTATGACGAATATGTTTCATTGCCTGAATAAACTAAATTGGCAACTCTAGTGTCACAATTAAAGCACTTATTAAGATAAAGACATTTTAATAAAAAAATAGTATTAACAAAACTATAATGACATTAACAATATATCATTTTTCCCAACCTTACTTTGTATATCAGATAAAACAAGGGGTACCTATGAGTGAAAGAGTAACAGGCATAATTAATAGTAATTTGAAAAGTCTTAGTAAAGCCTATTAATTTTACATCTAGGAAATTGACAAAGTGAGTCACTCTAATGACTGGGTAACAAATCCTTTTGCAACTTGACTGTTTCCAGTTCTTTGCTTTAAGCAAAACTCAAGAAGGACATAATCAAATTATCAGTTGACAGATGATGAAAAGTGATTTTTAATGTAGGATCACTGTGACGTTGGGCACAAATGAGAAACTAATTCAAATAATAAAATTATATTGCTATAACAAGTCCCCTTTCATTCCCATCTACTTCTTTATATGGAGAAAGTTTTTATATTAGTCAGGATAGGTTAGGGCATGCTGTAGAAACAAATGAACCCTCTAATGTTAATGGTTCAGAACAAAACTCAAAATTAACTTTTTCGGTCATGCAGAGCCTGCTATGGTTCCACTGGTTCTCCAGGGAAGTTCACATCCAAGCAATAACTCATAGATCCAGGCTGCATTTCCCTACCTCAGGAATATGGGGCTTTCAGTGATACTATGGCAGGAAAAAGGAGTAGAGAACTCTTAAGTTTCTGGGTTCTTAAGTGGCACTTCCACTCACATATCATGGGCCAGACTAGTTACATGGTCCAACCTAACTGCAAGAAAGTCTGTGAGGTTTTCCATTGTGCTCAGGAAGGAAAGGATAACCAGCCACAATGAGAACCAGCAATCTCGACCAGAGTTTCTCAGCACGTATAGCTGAGTATAATAATAATAGAATTCAAGTTAAATCCTGACTCATTCTAGCAATTTTAAATTATAATTAATTAATTTTATCTGTGATACATCCATTTCATTAAGAGATACATTACTTATAACATTTTAGTTTGATATATACTAATTATTTATTAACTTGTACTATATTTATGTTCTGATCAATTGCATACTAAAAAAAATTGAAGTGACAGTTCAATATAGAAGAAAATGTATAATACTTAGGGCTTATGTTCACAGAGAATATTAAAAATATCTTTAATTTATATACATATTTTTTACTGTAGGCCAACATGACAAGGTGATGAATAAAATACTTTCAAAATTAAAAATATATTACATTAGGATAAAATTCTGTGGGTGGATTGGAATGGAAATGCAAGACTAAGAAGAAAAACAAAGTAAAATCTCTGACTGCCAAAAGCCTGTTTGTGTGTATTTCTATTTTTAAATAGATTATGATGGAATTCAAATTGTTAAGGTATCTCCAATCAAAGGAACTAGGGATCCCTGGAGAAGTGGCTGATTCCAGGTCTGGGGCAAGAAAGATGAAAGTGGATTATCTTGAAAGTAAAAAATTGCTCACAAAAAGATTAGGTCATGTCCAAAGAACACCGGAACTACTAACCTGATGGAGTTCCCAATGGTCTATGTCAGAACCATTTGAGCAAAGAAATATTGATAGTATTGGATTATAACCCATGGAATAAATATGTGTAAGTCCATATTGATAAAAAAATAAACAACTGAATGAATGAATAAATAAACTGAGCAGAAACAATAGTTCTTTTCTACAGAATTACAATTAATAAGTATAGAAGGAATGAGAGAAATAAAAATCACCATTAGGCAGGGGCGCCTGGGTAGCGCAGTCGTTAGGCGTCTGCCTTCGGCTCAGGGCGTGATCCCAGCGTTCCAGGATCGAGTCCCACATTCGAGTCCCACATCGAGTCCCACATCGAGTCCCACATCGAGTCCCACATCGAGTCCCACATCGAGTCCCACATCGAGTCCCACATCGAGTCCCACATCGAGTCCCACATCGAGTCCCACATCGAGTCCCACATCGAGTCCCACATCGAGTCCCACATCGAGTCCCACATCGAGTCCCACATCGAGTCCCACATCGAGTCCCACATCGAGTCCCACATCGAGTCCCACATCGAGTCCCACATCGAGTCCCACATCGAGTCCCACATCGAGTCCCACATCGAGTCCCACATCGAGTCCCACATCGAGTCCCACATCGAGTCCCACATCGAGTCCCACATCGAGTCCCACATCGAGTCCCACATCGAGTCCCACATCGAGTCCCACATCGAGTCCCACATCGAGTCCCACATCGAGTCCCACATCGAGTCCCACATCGAGTCCCACATCGAGTCCCACATCGAGTCCCACATCGAGTCCCACATCGAGTCCCACATCGAGTCCCACATCGAGTCCCACATCGAGTCCCACATCGAGTCCCACATCGAGTCCCACATCGAGTCCCACATCGAGTCCCACATCGAGTCCCACCGGGCTCCTCCGCTGGGAGCCTGCTTCTTCCTCTCCCACTCCCCCTGCTTGTGTTCCCTCTCTCGCTGGCTCTCTATCTCTGTGAAATAAATAAATAAATCTTTTTTAAAAAAATCACCATTAGGCAAACACAACAGTAATAATTTATATAGGCAAGATCCACCAGTGGGTGCTAAAGTTAGTGGGTGACCGTTTGAGGAGAACAGGAAATTTGCATAGCCTTAAAGTATCACCCCCAAGACAGTAACTAATTATAATGGGAAAGTACTAACTTTACAGTAAAGAAACCGCCTTATTCAAGTGATCAAGGCTAATATAAGCAGTAATCAGCCATATCTGCATCATGTACTCCCTAGTATGATGCCCTCAGAAGGGCATATGACTTCCTCGGTATCCTCTTCAATAAGGCGTAATCTTAATTTAATAACGGAAAACACCAGACAAATCCAAATTGAGGAACTTCACCAAAACAACTGACCAATTCCAAAACACCCAGGTCATAAAAGGAAAGATTGAGGAAATGTCACAGATTGAAGGAGAATAAGAAGACATGACAACTAAATGCAGGGTGGCATCCTGGACTGGATCCCAGAACAGAAAATGCACACTATGGGAAAATATGAAATTAGAATGAAATTTATAGTTTAATTAATACAGTATCATACTAGTATTCATTTCTTAGTTTTCTTTAATTTTTTAAAAGATTTTTATTTATTTATTTGAGAGAGAGTGAGAGAGAGAGAGAGAAAGCACGAGCGGGGGGAGGGACAGA
Organism: Ailuropoda melanoleuca; assembly: GCF_002007445.2. Classification (NCBI taxonomy): domain Eukaryota; kingdom Metazoa; phylum Chordata; class Mammalia; order Carnivora; family Ursidae; genus Ailuropoda; species Ailuropoda melanoleuca. The sequence continues at coordinate 129,834,119 of NC_048219.1, read as the reverse complement.
GGGGGAGGGAGAAGCAGGGAGCAGAGAGCCACTTAACTTACGCCTCTTAACCCAGGCGTCCTTCGTTTCTTAGTTTTGATGATTGTACTATGGTTGTGGGAAATGTACCACTAGAGTAAGCTGACAGGAATTCTCTATTATACTGGCAACTTTTCTGTAAACCTAAAATCATTCAAAATAAAAAGTGAAAAATCCAGGCACCTGGGTGGCTCAGTTGGTTAAGCGTCTGCCTTCGGCTCAGGTCATGATCCCAGACTCCTGGGACCAAGCCCCATGTCCAGCTTTCTGCTCAGCGGGCGCCTGCTTCTCCCTTTGCCCCTCCCCCCAACTCATGTGTGCTCTCTCTCTCCCTCTCTCTCTCTATCACTCTTGCTCTATCTCAAATAAATAAATAAAATCTTTTTTAAAAAAGTGAACAATATGCTATGATATGAGATTCCATTGGATATATTAACAGAGTGACATGACACTTTTTTTCAATGCCATTATTTATAATATGCTGAAAGTTGCATCCTACTTATGTGTCAACTTGGAAATGTGTGAAGGGATATACATCTTTTTTTTTTCAAAATTCTTCTAGGAAGTGTGCAAATACAAACATTTGAGGAACACGGCTGTTTGATGTTCTTTCTCTCCTGACCCAAATGAAAAACAAGCAGAATTCATCTTTTCTTCAATCTGACCTAACAGCCCTCCTACCGGAGGTTTTGGACCGACATACATCTCGCTGTCAGCCACATTTATTTGTTTTGCTCTCTTTTCTCCACACTCTCCCCAGTCTTGTCAGGACTTCTCATTCTCTTACTTCTGCTTATCCACAACAATCTCATGGCCTCGTCTTAATGGCAAATATTTCAAAAATGTTTTGTCCATCATAATTCTCATTGCCAACATTTATAAGACACTTGGACTGTAGTGATTATTACAATACGTGGTTGGCATCTCCATTCCCTCTTCCTCCACCCCTCAAAACAGTGACTGAGAGCAGAGATTGGCAAGGCCAAATTCAGCCTGCTGCCTGTTTTTGTAAACAAAGTTATCAGAACTCAGCCATCCTCCTTCATTTTCACACTATGTCTGACCACTTCCAGGCTGCAATGGCAGAGCTCAGACCAAATGGCCCACAAAGTCTCCAACGCTTACCATCCATCCCTTTAGAGGAAAAGTTTGCTGACCCTGATCTAAAAAATTAAAAACCTAAAATGGGCAATCCAACATACTTAGACATGTCTTAGTAAGCACTATTATATATATATGGACAGCACTTCAACATATTGATAAGCAGTTCTGATCAGTAAGTATTTATTGAGAGCCTACTATGGCCCAGAGAGGGTCCTTGGATCTGGTGCTGGAAATATGAATAAAATTGTCTCTGTTCTCATGGGGCCTCAATGGTAGAGGAATATGTAAATAATAATTGCAGTACAATGTGGTACAAATAATAACAGGAGGAACAGAATCAGAAAGAAATAAAAGGACACTGATTAATTCTGTCAGGTAGAGAAGGAAGCTTAACATAGAGAATGATACCTATTAAGTAGAAAATTTTAGATAAAATATCTTTTTTGATATCTTTTGATTTAGGAAAAAAGTTTTCAGTTTGGGGCTAACAATGAAAAGGCAGACCCAAGTTGTCACGTAGCTAAATTTTGAATCCTCAGAAAAAAGACAATCATAAGAATGGTAGACATTACTATCTTTATACTGTGTGTAAATCCATTTAAAGCCAACTTGTTTATAGTGATTCCAAGTTATTACAGCAGTGAATTGGAGGAAGTGAGTAAGTATGCAGTGCTGATCATACCACAGCATTCAAATATTAAATTCTGTAAACAATTTCAATTTAAAAATCTATATATCATGTGTTATATGAGCAAAATAATTAATATATACTATGGCTCTCTTATAATTCATAGGCATAAAAATCATGGCTTACACTAAAAAAACTAAAGCTTTTATAATTGAACATTAGAAATAAACATTTAAAGGAAATATCTGTTTTAGAAATATTGACTTAGCGGTTTATGGTTCTAAAAGCCTGCCAAAACTTAGGGTATCTTGGATTATTTACAAGAATTTACAGCATTTAGAATTTTACATCTGATGTATACAATTCAATATAAAATGAAAACTCAGATTTGTTCATTCTTTATGTTGTAAAACTTGAAATACAACAGGGTATGTGGTTAAAAAAAATTCAACTATAACCCCTATGTTCACTGCAACATTATTTACAGCCAAACTATGGAAACAGCCTAAGTGTCCATCAACAGATGAATGCATAAAGAAGATGTGGTATATATACACACTGGAATATTACTCAGCCATAAAAAAGAATGACATCTTGCCATTTGCAACAACATGTATGGATCTAGAGAGTACAATGCTAAGTGAAATAAATCAGTCAGAGAAAGACAAATACCATATGATTTCACTCATGTGGAATTTAAGAAACAAAACAAATAAACAAAGAAAAAAAAGAAACAAACCCAAAAAGCAGATGCTTAACTATAGAGAACTAATGGTTACCAGAGGGGAGGTAGGTAGGGGATGGGTGAAAAAGGTGAATGGGATTAAGAGTACACTTATACTGATGAGCACTGTAATGAATAGAATTGTTGAATCATTATATTGTACATCTGAAACTAATATAACAGTGTATGTTAACTACACTGGAATTAAAACTTCTAAAAATACCCCCCAAAAATTCAGCTCTAATACTCAGGTCTACATAAATGGCCAATATTTTAGGTATACTTATAAATATGTTGAACCATATGTTCCATTTAAGTCAATTCCATTACTGTTGCATTTTAAATTTTGAAGATAAAAATAAACAAATATGTCTAAATCTGAAATGCTAGATAAAAAATTGAAGATCTACATGTGCTTATAATGCCTGATGAAGAATTGCAGTTGCAGAAGAAAATCCATAACTAAAACCACAAAATGAGTCCCATGTATACCAGTGACCTTCTTTACTCGGAGTTAATTAACACAAGCACTTGCTTCTTGCCGAGCACTTTACTGTAATTTAGAACAAATTAAGGAAAAAAAATCACTCAAGTGCCGTTTTCTTCACACCACGAAGTGGGCATGGTGGGCCAAAGTTAACTCATTTAAAATATTGTCATCCATTTCTTGTAGTTATGAGTAGCAACACCATTTTTTTGCAAAAAAAAAAATACATCCTGATCTATGCTATTTTCAATTTGTTTCAGCTTCTATTTAATAATGGAAATTGATTTTTAAAACTAATATAAAATGCCTTCTTTGGTCTCTCTCATTAAGAGTCTCATTTACATTAAATTCAAGCATTGTATATTTTCCTGGGCATTCTTCAAATAAATATACTTTGAATTTAATATGGCAAACTATTAAAGAACTACATTAATATTTTCTCTTGCCTCCCCTAACCCTAAAACTGTGACTTTATTATTGTTTCCACGTGGCATTTTGTGAATTAACTTGAGCTTCTTTAGCCCCAACTTATGAGGTCATGTCTCCAGGAGGTTATTTAAACTTTACTTTTACCTTCTTGGTGAGTAGAGCTGGTAGGAGCTAGAATCCAACTCAGAGATCTAAGAATCAGTGGGACTCTTGCCCCTGCAGACTTTGAGGAGAGAGTGAGACCCAGAGCCAGAAGGCAGAACCAGGGAAAACTCACTAAAAGGTGTAGGGAGGAGTGGGGACTTAAAAGGAAGCATTACATTGCTGTCACCAAGGACTTCGGAGTTCTTGATTCAAAATGCAATTCTGTGGAGACAAATGAGAATTCAGTTCAAGAATAAGGATGTCTGAAAAGATATATGCACTGCTATGTTTATTGCAGCATGATTTACAATAGCCAAATTATGGAAATACCCATCAGTAGTTGAATGGATAAAGAAAATGTGGTACACACACACACACACACACACACTAGAATATTACTCAGCCATTAAAAAAAAAATGAAATCTTGCCATTTGCAACAACATGGATAGATCTAGAGAGTACAATGCAACTGAAATAAGTCGGTCAGAGAAAGACAAATACCATATGATTTCACTCACATGTGGAATTTAAGAAACAAACAAACAAAAAAGAGAGACAGACAGACAGACCAAAAAAAAAAAAAAAAGACTCTTAAATATAGAGCATAAACTGATGGTTTCCAGAAGAGAGGTGGGTAGGAGGACGGGTAAAATAGGCGAAGGGCATTAAGAGTACTCAATCATGATGAGCACTGAGTAAGGGATAGAATTGTTGAATCACTATATTGTGCACCTGAAACTAATATAATACTGTATGTTAATTAAACTGGAATTAAAATTTTTTTAAAAAGAAATAGCATGTCTAAATAAATATAGTGTTTACCCAGGCCATAGGTACACATAGTCTTTAAGCAAAAACTCATATGGTCAGACAAGAAATTGTTTTACTCCTGTTTTACTCCAGATGACACCTAAAAGTGCAAAGGAAAACCAGTGTCTCACACACTGCCACAACACGGGGCACCTCCGAATGAAGCAGTGCCTCCTGGCCACGGGGAAGGATCAGAGAGCTAGTGACATCGGTATCCACAACAGAAACTCCCTGGAGTTGATACTACAACTTATACTTCCCAAGGGAAGTTTAGAGAGAAAAGAGAAATATTGAGCAGGAAGGCCTACTTGCTTATGTACTACTTTAGAAGATAATCTGTAATTTAATTGCATATTAATAAGTTAATTTAATGTTACACTTTAATAGTAAATTGCATTTGTTAAGAAGTGTACTTCCTTGGATGGCAGCCATCATAATCATCCTATCGTTGTTATTACTCACACTGCATTGGAAGTACTCTCATCTAACTCAGTTGGGATTCAGGGAATCAAAAATACCAGTTAAAGCAAGGAATCATAGAAATTGATAGATGCATACTTAGTGTAAACATTTTATTTTCTATTAGAATACATAAAGACACATTTTTTCACGGATCTTTTGGTATAGGGACAGTATCATTCATTTTAATATGGCTTCCTGTTGGCCTCATGCATAAAGCATACTCACAGGGTTTGTCCATAATCTCCAGTTTCGGTATCTTCAGTGTAGTGCAAATTTAAAGATAGTTGTAGGCCAATCTGAGTGCAAAGCCCTAAATTTTTATAACTTTCCCCAATATTAATAATTGTCTTGTTCAACAACAGAATTAGCTATTCACCTGTATTGAGTCTTCTCAAAGATTTTAGCTGAGTTTTCTTAAAAGAATTTTCTTTTTATACTCGTTTTCTGTTTTTAAATATAATTAAACTATAAAATTACAATACCTCGTATCAATTGGCATAAATATATTTGGGAACAAACACAACCAATTCGTGTGAAGCCTATGAAGGAACCCAAGGGAGCAGAAGCCTTGCCCCCCTGCCCACCACTGGAACAGCACATTTCACAGAGGGCTTGGCTGGCCCAGCATGGCAGCCAAGTTGTAAGCTGCTTTTCAGTGATCAGTGTTTAAGTTTGCAGCAAATACAGGAAGTAAGAATTTTCCTCAGAACTTAACTCTGAAATCCACACAGAATGGATCTGAACATAAATAAGCAAGTCATTTTAAGAGAGAATATAGCTTCCCAGGTTACCTGTCTAGACTGTAACTTGATTAAACATGTCTGTGGAAAGAAAGCAAGAAGGTGCTGAGGAAGGGAATAGGGAGGGGAATCAGTCCCCTATGGAAGCAGGCTCACAGGCGGACATCCTCAATACTTGGGTATTGAACAACGTGTATTTCCACTTCCAATGGCAAGGCTCCCAGGGAATGACCCAAGAATTTTAGGACTACAAAGTCATCCCTGGATGAGATGGATGTATTATTAAACCATCTTACCTTGTGCTATAAGCATAACTTCCTTTATTCCATTTCCATGCCCAAAATCTCTAGTTCTGATTTGGGTCCTCAGTGTAGGCTTGCCAAGTATGGAGAGAATGCCTGATCTCCCAGACTTTGAATATATTAGGTCCTGGGAGAGGGGTTGCCTATGATACAATGGCTTGTGATTATGATTAAATTCCCATATACCTGAAAGAAGGTGTTCATTGTGCAAGTACTCATCTTAAATTTCTAATTGTAAATTAATACACTGGCATTGTGATAGTAGTTCCGGTCTCCTGTATGATTTTGTAGGGGCAGTGATAGCCCCCAGATTGTCATTATTGTAGGTGCTCAAGCATGGGTAATCTCATTGGGAAGGGGATCTTGACCCAAGGGACTTGTCCTGGTGCAATGATGGAAGAACACAACCACTATGTTTACTTGGATGGCAGAACAATCCTAGATTGGCATTACAGTCTCTAGCTTGGCTTTTGTGGGTGTTTAGTTAGGGGGAGCTAAGGCATGACATCTCCTGGTCCCAAACAAGAGTGACTTTCTGTGGCTTAAAATTAAGAAACAGGTCCTGGGACACAATTGTGATCTTAGAGGTTCAACCCATCTCCACTTAGCGTCCATTTTCTGTGACAACTAGGCCTCTTCCACCAGCTCTCATTCTATTTATTTCACAGTAGTATTTGAGGGATCACAGATTGATATCACGCATCCTGTTTTTCAGATTATGAAAATGGGCTTAGAAACATTCTTCAATTTGACCACTGAATAATACATGGCTAACTTGTGGCAAAGTTGGATTCAGAACCTGATCTCATGATTCCTGGTTTCCAGCTCTTGTCCGTAGTTTGTGCTGCCTGCAGTTTGATCAACCCCAGAGCACTACAAGAAAGGTGGAAGTTAGAGGAGTTGGGGCATGGTAGAGAGGAACAACAAAAGAGGCCATGCAACTGGGTCATAAAATCAGAGATGGGCAAGTAAGTTTCTCAGCTAACTCAGACACCTCGGAAGGTGAGACACAGCTGCAATTCTGCTTTGGAATCTAAGCAGGTCTCTGGAACAGGGAAGGAGCCCCAAGGAGAGCTCTAAAGTGAGGAGCTGAAGGAAAGGAGTGGAAGAGCAGGAGTTAGGAACCCCAGAGGAGCTCTACAGAAAACCTGACAAACAATTAAAAGCAAAGTTACCCATTTGGGTTTTTTTTTTTTTTTTTTTTTTTTTTTTTTTTTTTTTGTTAAGAATCTTATGAATGGCAAGACTTCCTCCTGCCGTCCTGAATAGTAGCAGGATTGAGTTGTTTCTGTTTTGTTGCATGTTCCCAAACACTGATGCATTCTTATTAAAAGCTAGCAAGCTGCATTCCAAACTGATTAAAGATATCAAACAAACAGCCCTGAAAGTCACATAATCCCAGGAAAAAGGAGAACTTTGACAAGGCCTTTTTCATTAGTAATGACTGGGAAGCAAAAGAATGGGAACTGGAAGACCACTGAGTGTAGACTCTAATAGGTCATATCCATATCAGATATAAATGCAAAGTCTCTTGGCATCAGTTCTGTTCTGGTCTTCTATGTGTGTTGGATATTCCCCCAAATCCACGCCCCACTTGTCTTCACCCTGCTCTGTACCTCAGCTTGTATCACTTGGACTTCCTTGCTGTCTAGCTTCTGTTGGGTCCAGCTCAATGGGATATTCAGAAAGGAAATTCAAAGGTGAGATAAAAGAAAGTTTTGATTTTTAACCCCCTTGGCTCCCTCTTGGCTTAATGTAACTTAACAGGCCACATTCCTCCACTGAGGCCACAGCTCTCACCACCCCTCCTCTCCCACAGCTACAGTGTTTTCCGGACCCAGAAACAGCAGAACTGCTTGTTTCTTCAGGCTTCTGAAGGCTGTAGTAATGGCTCCCTGCTGCAAGGAGTTCTTGGGTGCTTCACTGTCCCTTGTTGCTTCCTTTAACCTTCCCATACCTTTATGATATAGCTCCTTTGTTAAACTCTGTTCAATTCCACATCTCATGAGCCACCCATTTCCTAGAGGGCCCTGATATGCAAACATGGGCCATGCTTTTGATATTGGAGTGGCTCACACTTTAGCAGTCTTTATTCTCCAGCTTTCAATTTCATTTTTGTGTGAAGCTTTTCCAAGACAACAACATAAAATTCCAATTAAACACATGTTCAGCCCTACCAAACTCTAAAAGCAAGCATAGTAAATCATTCCCAAGTAAGCCATTCTTGGGCTAAAATAAGAGTGGACACTGCCAAGGGAAAAAGGGTTATTATAAGCCCAAACTGTTAAATTATACTTTCATGACTGAACACAACTGTAATCCATATTATTATTTTAAATTACACTATAAAAAGCAGTCATTTATCGCCTTTCCAAAACATAGTGATAATATATTGCCAAATTATCAAGGGTCCTTTATTAAAGCTCTTGAATTTGATTTATAATGCATGATGTAGCTTATCCTTGAGAAAGATCTACTAAAAGGTATACTTAGTCTTAAAGCTAGTGAAATAAAATCTCCCTCTAATCAGGCACCAGAAAGCTTCGCTTCAATGCTTTGTTGATACTGGTGTCAGCAGGACATTAAAAGCTTGAAGCTTTTTATGTTTGATCAAATACCAACATTATGCTGAAGCAGTATTAATTCACAGAGTGAAGCTTCCAAAACCTCTACAATTCTCCTTCATCCTTCCACCCCCTCACCAAAAAGGTCACATCAAATCAGGGGTTTGGGGACAACAAAGAGATGGACATTTTGTGGATGTTTGGTATGAACCCAAGGGAAAAACAAGCACTAAAATATACTTTTCTGAAAATGCCAATCATAGCTAAGAAAGAGGAAAGTAACTGGTGCCGGGAAACAAGATGGTGACATGGTTATTATTTTCATCTCAGAATGAGAAGCGGAAGGGTCAGAAATCTGCTCCAAACTTTCTGCTAGTGTTTGGGGCATCTGGGATCACTGTCAATCAGATTATAACACTACAGTCCCTTCCTGAATAAAATATCTCTCAACAAAGAAATAGGAAGCCTCGGAGGTTAAAGAAGGAAATTATTTTTCCCCACAATTTTAATTTTTTCATCACTTTGACACTGGGCCTTCCAAAAGAAAGTTTTTATTATGCTGCCAGATTCACAAAATACACGCAGGGGAACAAACTGAATTTTAAGTGTGTCTTAGAAACCTGCAGCAAAGTGTCAACAAGAAAAACAATGTTCTCAGAAGATTATTTACATAGAAGAGCCCAAGATGTATTTACACTGACATCTATGAAGCTGCTGTAAATGCTAATCTCAATAACTTCTAATGGTTCTCTCCCCTTCTTAAATACGCATACACCCCAAAATGTAGAATTATGGCTCCTACCACAGTAATTTGGTCACTGTGCAACCTCTACCATCACTATAACACTAAGGCATGGCACATCCTAAAGATTATAGAAACATTTTTTTGACAGAATGATTAGGAAAATAAGAGTTGGCACTATTATTTCTAACAGGCATACAGGGAGATTAATTGCTGACATGGAGGTACATAAGTGCATTGGGGAAAAGCAGGGAGGTACAAGAAGGACCCTTTGGTTTGTTTGAAAATAAAATTTCAGGGAGTTGAAGAAACAGAAGGTAGACAACTTCTACCTCCTATTGCCCAAGTCCTTATTGCCATAAATCTACTGAACAATGGTAGGTATCACAGGAGTGTTATACATCAGACTCAATAAGAAATGGAATTTACCATGACATTATAACCAAATATCATTCTTAATGAAATATTGGATCTAACTGAATTGTTCATATTAGGGTCCTGGGGCAGATTTTTCCCATGATCAAAAGAGGAATACAGCCCCAAAAAATCATGCCTAGTATTTTGTTTCACCATCCCCCTCCCCAAATCAAAGAAAATGGTTTTCTAAACTGATGGCTTTCCTTGTCAATAGATGCAAGGCTTGAAATTTGGTGCTCAAAACATTCCACAATGTATAGCTTCTCTCAGCCTAAAGGTTCTGGCACAGAGTTCATTCTTACGAAGCTTTGGAGACTAGTTTAGTTGATAGTTGACATATATTTTGGCCACCTATCATCTCTGACAACCTTTCCTGACAAGCTCACTCCCTAGTTTCCCTTGCGGCTCAGGAGTAGGCATGTGACCTAGGTTCCACCAATGAGATGCACATGAGTGACACTTCAATTCAGAAGCAAACGCCGTTGTAGTAGGCTGAATAATGGCCCCAAAGATTTCAAGTCCTAACTCCTGGAACCTGTAAATGTTACTATACATGGTAACGACCCTGCAGATGTAAATTAAATTAAAGGTATTGAGATGGGGAGATTACCCTGCATTATCTGGGAGGGCCACACATGAGTCAGATGTATCCCTATAAGAGGAAGACAGAAGAAATTTGACATACACAAAGAGGAGTAGACGATGTGATGACAGAGAAGAGAGGGATTTGAAGATGCTGGCCTCGAAGACTGGAATTTTGCTGCCATAAGCCAAGGACTGCTGGCAGTCATCACAACCTGCAAGAGACAAGGAGTAGATTCTTCCCTAGAGCCTCTGGCAGGAGCACCACCCTGGGAACCCCTTCCCTGATTTCTGCCAGTGATATTAATGTCAGACTTCTGGCCTCCAGAATTGTGAGAGAATACATTGTTTTGTTTTAAGTCCCTCAGTTTGTGGTAATTCGTTATACACTAGGAGCTAACACAAACATGAAGAAACAGGCCCTGCATGGACCCACTGTGGTAAAATGGGCAGACACATACAGCTTTCAGAAAGAGTAGTTTCTGAAGTTTCAGGACTACCTTCAAGTACATGATAAATTGCAGAATCTATGCCCAAAATGTGTGTTTGAGGAATCCTTCGGTACAGTTTATGCACTGCCTTGGCTGCGTAGTCTCTGACCCTCTCGACAATTCTGTGAGTTATTTATGCTTTCATAAATTACTTTCCTGCTCGAGCTAAAGTAGATTCAGTTGTTGGCATTTAAGATATGGATCTATAACAACAATTAAATTTGCATTATCTTAAACATGCTGGATAGTCAGCAGGTCACATGTGGGCCATTCTCTTCTTCCCATAGATCTATCCCTGTAAAATCCAGTTAAACTAAGAAGTGAAGGTAACCATGGAGCAGAAAAGAAAAAGAGATGATACAAGGAGCACATTTAATTCAGTTAGAATAAATTGATTGGGTCACTGTATTCAACCAAAATAATGATGAGCCAATCCCAACCCTTGTCTTTGAGGAGGCAAAATGGGTACTTTAAAGATGATGGAATATTGTAAATGAATAATATACAGTTCTTACCCTTATCTTGCCCTATGGTTTAGTGAAAGAACATGGTTCTCTCTAGGGCCTTGTTACTCCAAGAGCAGCCCAGGAGTCTCCAACATCATGGAGGAACTTGTTAGAAATATCAGATCCCAGATCTAAACCTTAACCAGACTTAATGAATCAGAATCTGCATTCTAACAAGATGCCTAGGTGATTTATATGCATATTAAATGTTGAGAAGCACTTCATATGGGGACCAGGAGGAGGACTTCCTGGAGGAGATGGCATTTAATTTGGTATGTAAGTTGGTACTTGGGTTGAGCTACAGAGAAATAAAACATAACGCTTCAAGGTGGGAAAATATGCAACATGATGACAGGTCATTAAATGTTAAAAAAAGTTCCACATATAACACAAATAAGGGGGAAGTAGGTTAGGATCAGATAATGGGTGGCTTGAGAGTTAGGTTCTAGAGTTTTCACTTTAGCCTGGAAGCACCAAAGGTGTATCAAGGGGCAGGAGAAAGGCTGATATAACCAGAACTGTGTTTTAGGAAACTTAATCTGACCACATGTATCAAGTTGATTCAGGAGAACAACTAAGGGAGCTTAGTAGGGAGCATAGGTCAATTGTTCAGGCAACAACAAGGTAAAGACAGTAGCAGGGAAAGGAAAAATATGAGGTACTGGTCCTGAAAAAATAAAAAGAACTTTGCACTGTTTGTTTAGGGATGTGAGGGATGGCATAGATAGAAAAATCCAGTTTGCGTGTTCAGCAAGAAAGAGAGAAATCTGGAAGAGAAATGGATTTAGTAGTAACGTAAAAGTTGGTGAGTCTGTTGTACATTTTGATGCACCTTAAGGACATGTGAGGGTGTGCATTTGGAAGCATGAGCTTAAATCAAAGCTGAGGAGAGAAGTGGAATCTGGAAAAAGATTTAGGAGAAAGTGGCATAAAGGTGATAACTGACATCCAAGCAATAGATGAGATTGCTAGCTTGCTATAAAGTGTGGATAGTGAAAAAAGACAGACACGGAAAAGGCCAGGAGGAATATCTTCATTTAGGGGCTGGGAGGAAGAAAAGGAAAGGTACTAGCTGGGGATCTTGAGAGCAAACCACAGAAACCGACTAAGTCTTACCCAAGCAGAAAAGGAGTTTACTGATGGTATATGGGCTTGCTCTCAGAGATCAGGTAAGGGAGAACCAGGATCAAAAAATAAGAAGGGACCAAATGAGGCCAGCAGGTGTTAGCCAGGACAAGCTCACACAGGCCACAGGAGTACTGGTGAGAACATCAACCCAGTGCTGCCTGCAGGGCATGTTCAGCAGTGCTGAGGATGTACTGTTGCTTTAGATAGGAGACTTGTCATGCTACTTCCACCTGCAGAAATAATTTCTTACTGTAAGACAAATACAGGATTTTCATTAAAAGAAACAAGAAGTTACATTTTTTAAAGGTAATACAGAAAAGAAAAACATAGAAATTGAACAACTCAGGAGATAGGTTTCACAGTAGATTAGATACCGCTGAAGAATGAGTTAGTGAATTGGAGGACACAGTAGCAAAAGTGACCCAGAATCTAGCACAGACACATAGAGAAGAAAATAAAAAAGAGACATTTAGAGAGATGGATGAAAAACTCCAATATATGCTTAATGGGAATGCCAAAAGAATATAGTGAATGGGCAAAAGGTCCATAGTTGAAGTGATAGTGGCTGCAAATCTTTCAGAATTAAAGCAAACATGAACCCTCAGATTGAAAAAGCACACCAAGTCTTTCACAGGATAAAGAAAATCAATCCATATCTAGATGCATTGGAATAAAATAAAAGACCAAAGAAAGCAAGAGAATCCTAAATCATTCAGATAAAAAAGATTAACTGCAAAAGAAAGACTTCCAGACCAACAGCAGATTTCTCATCAGCAACAGTAAAGGAGACAATGCAATAATATCTTCCAAATTTTGAAGGGAAGTAACAATCAATCTAGAACTTTATACTCAGCTCTATCATTCAAGAGTGAGAGCAAAATGAAGACATTCCAGATAAGCTAAGAAATTTATTACTCATAAGCCCCCACTGAAAGAAAGACTAATAATCTTCCTTCTTTCATCAGGGAATAAAATAAACCTGGAAAGGAGGAAGAGGATGCAAGAAATGTATTAATTAAAAAATAAATCTTAATTACTAAGAATTAGTAAAACACATAGTATCCTGAAATCTTCTGTTGGCTCTCCAGATCTTCCTTACACTCTTCTTCACTCTGTTAAATGTTTCAGAGGCTACATCAAATAAACACCCCTGTTCTCTGGCTTGCAGTTGGGTTTTGCCAATGGGGAGCCCTGATAGGACGCTGCAGAAAGAAAGGATGGTCAGGTCAGAGCATACATTCTCCTGGTTCCTCCTAGCAGGGTGATCCTCGGCTGGGTGTATACCTTGAGGTCACAGCTTCTCTCAAGGTAGCCCCGTATGCACAATGCTCCTTTCACCTTTTCATGACTGCTCCCTCCCCAGATTCCTTCAGGTCTTGGGGTGATAAAACTCTGGCTGTTACTAGCTCCAGCATATTATACTATCTCTTGTGGGATTCTTAATCACTACTCATACATACTCTTTAGAAATAGTTGCTTTAATTTATTTGTTAAACTCTCCTTGAATTATCCAAAAAAAAAAAAAAAGAAAGAAAGAATTTCTGACTGTTCTGGACAGGAGCTTCTGATTGACAGGACACAGGCCATGAGCCAGTGCACTAGCAGCTGGAGCAGGGGAGGGAGGAAGGGGAGAGTTAGAGCCTCCACCAACCTGTGGATTCTGCCTGCCTCCACACCCCTGCCCTAGTGATTTCCCCAAACAGACAGGAGTCAGGATGCTAAGCAGCCAAAAACTGACAAATGCTCACTAGAGCAACCAGGAAGGAAAGGCAGCAGAGGAATCAGAAGTGCAGTCTCATAGGACAAGAGAGAACAGTGGTCACGTGGTCATCAGTGGCAAACAACCAAGGATGCCAAAGAGGATGCGGGCTAACAGTTCCCGGAGCAGTCACCTTTAAGAGGAAACAAGCCAGACTTTAAGAAAAAGAAGAGAGAGACTAGAGTGAAGTGACAACATGGAGACTACATAAAAACCATTCTTTTTTTTTTTTTTAAGTGTGGAGATGGAAGGAAAGATAACCAAGAAAGGTTGTTGTAGAGTAGGGGACATTTGAGCATATTTCAGGCCACTGGGCAGAAATCTGTAAAGAGGGTGACTGAAAATTCTAGATAAGTTAAAGGAGTGAAGCAAGATCCTAGAGGATGTGGGAGGGGCTGGGATCAAAGACAAACAGGTGGTGGCAGAGTGAGGTGGCTAGAAGAGAGAATGGAAATGGGGACAAGCAAATCTTGGTGTGGTTCCTTTACTTTAAGTTCACATTTATGATGTGTCTGTCATAAGTAAATATTATGCTGGGAACTGTGGACACACAATATCGGTAAGGCAAGCAATGATCCTCAAGGAGCTGATGCGCTAGTCAGATTAAATGTCCTCTAATGTTCAGTCAACCTTAAATATGTTATAACTTTGATATTTTCAAGTGCAAATATCAATAAAAACAAGTTAGAATTTAAAAAGGTCAAACAAGATACAAATTGCTATAGGAAGTCAGGGCAGGAAGCAGACACTGCCAGCTGGGAAGGTTTCTAGGAGGAAGCTGGCCCTTAAAGGTAAGTACACATAGTGGGGACAGTGAGCATTTGGAGGGTCTGACAGACAAACAAAAGGGTCTAACCTATAGCACCCACAAAAGATTGGATGTTAGAGTAGACATTTATCAATTAGGAGGCTTCCCAGCTTCTGAATCTCTTATTTGAGTTTCCTCCATCTTATGAGACGGAGCTGTCACTCTATTAGCTGGAAGTCCTGATTCTCATTTTCCCTGCCACCTTTATATCTAAGGCAGAGGGGCATGGTTTCATCAGGTAGGCAAAACTGCCTCTAAGTTCTGCAGCGGCCATCACTGCACTTGACTCTGTGGCATAATTTTATGTTTCCCCTCCACTGTCTAGATTCATTCCCAGAGCCTGGTTCTCCCATTCTACTAGCAATTCCACAAGCTATTTGAAATCTTTTCAATACATTTCTTTTCTTTTTAATTTAGCTATATATCCTTTATGTTGCTTGCCACTAAGAATCCCAATAAACAGATATGATAGTCCTGACCAATACTGATATGATCATGGAAAAGTTCATAATCCAGTTTATATGAAGAATTGGGGAGGAGGGAGTGCATACTAGTCAAGGTTATGTTAGGAAAACAGAAAGCTCCCTAGGCACAAGTAAAAGAGGATTTTATTTAAAAAAAAAAATAGAAGATTATACAATCTCTGAAGGCCCAGGGAAGCAAAGGAGAGAGAAGACACTGCTAGAATGCATGAAATTTAGAAATGTGTACACTGTATTAAAATGCGTACTGAGGATCTCAGCCCTCTGCAGCACCCGAGTAGGTGGTTCTCAGAAGGATGCTTGGAAATCCTGGCACGGCTGCCTAGATGTCGGCCATCTGCAGGTGCTCATGTGCTCCTCTGGAGCTGCAGCTGAAGAAGAATGGCTGCAAATCTCATCCCAGTGCCTCTTATAGGACGGCTCTGAACTGAAACTCCACAAGGAATCTGAGAAATGTAATTTTCGAATTTCCAGTCTTGCCATAAAGGAGAGAATTTAGAAGGATGGTCATTGGAAGGATGGGAGATAAGTGTCCCCGCTGTGAAGGCTCAAATGCCAGGGTCCAACTCTCTTCTGTCTTTGAGCTTCAGCACTCTGCTATGCCCTACATCTGTGGAGGCAGTAATCTTGTTGAGACTCCCAGGACTCTGATATCTCAATTTTCTCCAGTCTATCAGCTCCCTCTGTCTTTCTTGCAATATTTGATTCCCTTGCCTCCTTGTCTTCCAATCACTGTCTCTCTATACAGTATAAAACTCCAAAACTGTACCAACTCCCACTCCCCACAGCCACTGATTAAAGCTTTATAATTGTCCTATCAGGTCTGATCACTACCTGTTTTCTCTCCACCCTCCACACACTCTAAGCAATGGCCTTGTCTCCTACTCCACAGAGAAAATAAATAATGTGAACTTGGAATCTCCGATGCCTCTTCTTCCTCCTCCCCACACAAAACCTCCATACTTGTACCTGACTCCAGTTCTTAGAACTTTTCTCCCCTTAGTAGAGGAGGCAACCTTCTGCTGCTCAAGGCTGAACTTCTCTCCCCTGTGTTCTAGATCCTTAGGGATTTTGTTCCCCTTATTATCTCTCTTACCTAATTGCTTCAAACTCTCTTTCCTGACTCATTCCTTGCACCATATAAAAATGCTCAATTCTTGCCCTACACTTGGCCGTTTACTGCCCTTTCTGCTCTTATCCATAGGCAAGATACCTGGCTGCCCAGAAGAGTAGTTGTCTGCACTCAGTCTCCATCTCCACTAACTAACCTCATGCTGGAAGACATTATTGCATATTATTTAAGAACTTAGCTTTTAAAATGCTCAACATGGGTTCATATTTTGCTAGGACCACTTATTTAACTGTGTGACCTAGTACAAGTCACTTAGAATCTGTAGGTCTCTAATTATTTTCTTAAATTAGAAATAATCATAACTTCTTCTCAGGGTTATATAAGAAGTGCTTAATTAGCACAGTGTCTGGCATAGTGAGTGTGCATTAAATGTAACCTCTTGTTGCTTACTCCTTTGGCCTCTGTGATCTGGCTGTCCCTCTTCCACTGTTGATACTTCCCCACCAAAGACTCCAGTGACCAGGATGTTAAAAGTGATGAACATTTTTTCATTTTTTAAGATAATATTTTGTTTGATCTGTTTAATATGTTCCACGCAATTGACCGCTACCTCTTAATTTAAACCTAATCTCCAAACTAGGGTACACAGGGTGATTCACTTGGGTGATAGAAGAAAACATTACAACTTCTATGGTTTATAAAATACATCATATTTCCTTCTATGCACCATATGCATACAAAGAAAAACACTGCCAGTTAAATATGAAACAGCTTTCTTGTCATTTACAAGTTCAGCTAATATGTATCACAAGAACCTTTTAGATTACCTTAAACATAAACAGTTATTTAAAATTACAAATAATGGCAATATGATTGGTTGGGACTAAGTTCATGTATACGTAGACAGTGATTTCAGCTTTCTGATGGACAAACATTAAAATGGGGAAAATATGCATTTTATGTGATACACAATGGAATATTATTCAGCCATAAAAAAGAACAAAATCTTGCCATTTGCAACAACATGGATGGGGCTGGATAATATAATGCTAAGCAAAATAAATCAGTCAGAAAAAGATAAATACCCTATGATTTCACTCATATGTGGAATTTAAGAAACAAAACAAATGAGCAAAGGGAAAAGAGAGAGAGAGATCATGAAACAGACTCTTAATTATCACGAACAAACTGATGGTTACAAGAGGGGAGATGGGTGCGGGTGGGGGGCGGGATTAAATAGGTGATGGGGATTAAGGAGTGCACTTGTCATAATGAGCACTGGATGATGTATGGAATTATTGAATCACTATATTGTACACCTGAAATTAATATAACACTGTATGTTAACTAAGTAGAATTAAGATAAAAACCTAAAAAGCCAGGATGCCTGGGTGGCACAGCAGTTAAGTGTCTGCCTTTGGCTCAGGGCATGATCCTGGCGTTATGGGATCAAGCCCCACATCAGGCTCCTCCGCTGGGAGCCTGCTTCTTCCTCTCCCACTCCCCCTGCTTGTGTTCCCTCTCTCGCTGGCTGTCTCTATCTCTGTCGAATAAATAAATAAAATCTTTAAAAAAAAAACTTAAAAAGCCAAAAAATAAAATAAAATGTCAATATTATGTTAATAACTGTCGAAACTAGATGATGGCTATGTGAAGGTTCATTATCCTATTCTTCCTACTTTTGAGTATGTTCAAAAATTTCCATAATAAGTTTTTAAAAGTTAAAAAAAAAGGGGTGCCTGTCTGGCTCAGTTAGTAGATCATGCAGCTTTTGCTCTCGGGGGTTGTGAGTTTAAGCCCCACATTGGGTGTAGAGATTACTTAAAAAATAATAATAACTCTTTTGCTCAGGCCAGTGGTATGGGCAGGATGGGCAAGTGTCATGATCTTCATACTGCCAGGAAGTTCCATAGCCACGGACAAGATCAGAAGTGGCATAATAAACAGTACAAGAAAGCCCATTTGGCAAGAAAACAGTACAAGAAAGCACAGTCATGAAGGCCAACCCTTTTGGTGGTGCTTCCTCCAAATTCCTCCATAATTCCATACAAAGGGAACTACGCTGGAAAAAGTAGGGGTTGAAGCCAAACAGCCAAATTCTGCCATTAGGAAGTGTGTCAGGGGCCAGCTGATCAAGACTGGCAAAAAACAACAACAACAACAGCAACACACGTTTTGTGCCCAATAATGGTTGTTCGAATTCTATTGAGGAAATTTATGAGATTCTGGTTGCTGAATTTGGTCACAAAGTCATGCTGTCAGTGACATTCCTGGAGTTCACTTTAAGTTGTGAAAGTAGCCAGTGTCTCTCTTTTGGCCTTATGCAAAGGCAAGAAGGAAAGACCAAGATCATAAGTGTTGATGGTGAAAACATGACAATAATATATTTTCATATGCCAAAAACCACAATAATAATAATAATAATAATAATAATAATAATAAAACAGGGTGCCTTTTTAAAAAAAAGTCAAAAAAGAAAATATACATTTTTGGGATGCCTAGGTGGTTCAGTCAGTTAAGGGTCCAACTCTTTATTTCAGCTCAGGTTATGATCTCAGGGTCTATCTATTAATAGATATTATATAGACTAAAATATTATATGTTTACAATTCATAAGTAAATACACATGGGGATTGTTAAAAAATTACTGACTGAATACATAATTTACAATGCTTGGAAACCGCTAATTTAAACCATCTCTCTGTAAGTAATATTCTTTCATTGTTTCCCCCCTCCACCTCTTCTTCTTGACTGTCTTCATGCCTCCTCTCTCTCCTCTTCCCCTGTTCTTCTCCTTCCATGTTAGTATTCCCTAGAATTCTTCATTCTTATAACTTTATCTACTCCCTGTACACTGATGACTCTCAAACCTCTGTCACAAACATAGATCCCTCCTGGGTTCTAAACTTAAGGGATTAGTAAATTTCTCCACATCCATACCATAGATATCTCAAATCCATCAAATCTAAAACAGAATTTGTCTTCTCCTTAAATCTCCCCCCGCTCCTCCTCTCTTCCTTATCACGGCAAATGGCACCATCATTTGCCAGCCACCCACTTCAGAAGCCTGGAATTTATTCTTTCAACTCCTGCTTTACACTCCAAATAGCTCTGAAATATGTCACCTGCTCTACTTCTCCATTGTTATTACTCTAATTTAGGTCTTGGCTGCAACAGAAAATATGTTACATTAAAAGCCAATAGTTCCACCTACAATGTAAAATTAAAATGAAAAAATAATTTGTATCATTAGTTTATCATGCTAGAGTTACTGAGATCATCAAAATGGTCCAAGACAAAGACATCTGCTGTTATAGGTTACGCACCAGGACTCAACACAATATTGTTTTAAGTCAATAATTATCCCGGATGTGGAACTGATTTTTTTTAACCCATAATTTGGTGTCTAGTGACTTAAGTATCTGGCTGTTAGAGAAAATCCCATTACCATTTGGCAAACAATTTCCGACTGGATTGATTAGCCATGAAATGATTGCAAGTGCTTTGCTCAGCTTAAATATGCACTTAATAGTTTAAATATGAGAAGACATTGACAGCTTTCCAAATAGTACTAATATTCTATTAGAGTAATTCACTAACATATATCAATATAATACTTACATATTACCATTACCATCCCATTTTTTTCTTTATACCTCCAGAATTTCCCATTTTTACCTTGACTATATCCCTAAATTCTTCATTCTGAGACTTCTCAGGGTTGAGGAGTTGCAGCAAACACAAGTTAAGCCATAATGACCATTGCCGCTTTAACGCTGACTTTATTCTCCTCTTCCAATATTTACAATTTAAATGGAGACGAATTTGGATGGAAACTACAAAACCCTACATGACAGTATACAATTTGAAGAGAAATGCAAAGAATCTCAATACATGGATTGACAGGCATTAAAATGAGAAGTTTCTTTAGAATAATTGGGAGGGCCTAACTGTACCATAAGTAACAATGATATCTCTAACCATTTCAATAGCAGCTTATTAAATTCTGTCTCCCTGTATGAGCTGCCTTGTCTCTTATCTCCTCTCTGTTCCCATTATTACTGTCTTCGTTAACACTCTCCCACTTCTTGCCTGGACTTTCCGAACAGCTCGTTCAGTCTTATCAACTTGGCATTTATCCACAGCTTCCAGAGTCATCTTGTCATCTCTTCAAAATGTAAATCTGATTATATCTTTTTTGATGTTGTTTTTGGTCAAACCCTTTCAGTGGTCTTCATCACTCAGAGGATAAAGTCCAAGCTCCTGAATGTTACACAGAAAACCTTTTTTGGCATAGTTCCACCTGACCATCCAGTATCACCTTTGGCTGCTTCTGCAGACACACCTTGCTCCACTCCTGGGTATCCAGTTCCCAAATGTACTGTACTGTGTCTCAATACTAGAAGGCCCTCCACCCCACTCTCATTTAATAGCCTCTATCAGTGCCCAGTATCAAATGTTACCACAGGGTCTGCTAACTCTGGAAAATCTTCATTACCTACTCACGCAAAATTAACTGTTCACTCTTTTAAGCTAGTACCCTGGCATTAACATGTCTCTATTTTGCACTAAATCCTACCAAATCATAAATGCTTCTTTACATGTTTCATTTTCCATTAGGCTTGGAGCTCCTTGAGGAGAAGGACCGTATCTTGTCCATTTTTTATATCTCCAATAGTGACTTTAGTACCTAACAATTTTAATAATAAATTTCAGCTATTGCACACTAGAACTATTACAGGTGCTAATCTAAATACTTCCCTCATTTAATTCTCACTATACCTTTATGAAGTAGGTACTATTACTAGCCCCATAAGAAAAGTAAGGCACAAAGGAGGTGCTTAATAAACGTTATTTAATGGATATTATTGCCTTTAAAAAAAAAACTAATGCAGTCATGTCATCCTTACTCCTAGAGTTCCCAGATATTGTTACAACTGGAAGTTTATGCCTTGGTGCAGGTAAAGTGTATGCACTGGCATGAGTACAGCTATTTGGTTTGGGAAGACATAGATTACCTGCCATTCTGAATTCCACTCCACATATACAAACCTTCAGGATGAATTGCTTTGTTTTAGTTTTTATTTTTGTTTTCACATGTTATACTGGCTTTTAAAATCATTTTCCCCTTCTCT
The DNA here is from genome assembly GCF_002007445.2 of Ailuropoda melanoleuca. NCBI lineage: Eukaryota > Metazoa > Chordata > Mammalia > Carnivora > Ursidae > Ailuropoda > Ailuropoda melanoleuca. Next base: position 129,812,584 of record NC_048219.1, on the reverse strand, counting down.
GATCTCATTTATACCTAACCATTATCTACAGAAATAGTACTAGTATTACTTATATGTTTCCTTAAAATATCAGATACAGAAATAAAGTTGCCAAGCCTGGGGGATAAAATGCCTGCCTCAATACCACTAAGGGGGCAGTTCTCGTGCTAATTTAATATTTATCTGGTTTAAGTTCTTTCTCCAGCAAGTCACACTACTAAGACAGATTTGAGAGTTATCCCAGATTTTAAGAAATGGTTGTTCTGTGGAGCTATAGTTCTGCAATTCTTTAGCTATATCACTGCCCATGAGCATATGAATGTAGATTAAGACTATTAACTGATATGGTTTGTTTCCAGAAAACATTTTCATTTTAACAACTCCAATGTGCTGAGCTCAAATGCATAAGAAATGGGTGAATTTGGGACTGGGTGTAAGGTGAGAGGCTGAGCTATTCGTAGTCCAAGGATTGATGCCAAATCACAGTTTATAACAATGACCTGTTGCCCACCATGAAGCCAGTGAGGTAGAGAAATGTTACAAACACATCTTTAATTTCTAGACTAATTCATCAGAGACACCCACAACTCATATTGAAAATCACAGAAGTATGAGTTCAGTAATAATCTAGTTAGTCATCCCAAGTGGAATCCACACCTCACCCAGCATGGACAAGTGAGGAAAAGAGAAAAAAGAGGAAGCAGAATAACAAGGTAGTTGAACCCAAGAATCTGGCCATCTGCTTCTTTGGAGGGAGTCATGTCTGTTATCCATATTTTTTTTAATAATATTTATTTTGTTATATTAGTCACCATACAGTACATCCCCAGTTTTTGATGTAATGTTCCATGATTCATTGCTTGCATATAACACCCAGTGCATCATGCGATATGTGCCCTCCTTAATACCCATCACCAGCCTATCCCAATTCCCCACCCCCGCCCCTCTGAAGCCCTCAGTTTGTTTCCCAGAGTCCATAGTCTCCCATGGTTCATTCCCCCTTCTGTTTACCCCCGCTTCATTCTTCCCTTCCTTCTCCTACCAATCTTCCTATTTCTTATGTTCCATAAATGAGTGAAACCATATGATAATTGTCTTTCTCTGCTTGACTTATTTCACTTAGCATAATCTCCTCCAGTCCCGTCCATGTTGCTGCAAATGTTGTGTAATCATTATCCATATTTTATATTTAAGATATTCTGTCATTACAAAAAGCAATGGTAGAATAAGGAAATACCTACTTCCTTGGGGGAATGAGAGTAAAGCTAAGTGAAACCAGAGCACATGTGCACCCACAAAGAGTGTGAATTCTGTGAACTTTTGCTTCTATTCTTTTTAACTCTCCTGCTTCTTGCTCCTGGATCCTGTTGCCTGTTCAGTTGTTACTAACTCCATGTATGTCATATCCAGATCCCTAAGAGAGAGGATCAAATTAGCTCCATGAATCACAATAGTCCCTGTTGAGCAACCTATCACACCAGGCCTGTAGGCCCATTGACAGTGCTCTGTGCAGATCCCCTATAATGGCTATGTTATATTAGTGTACTTCAGTCCTAGAGTGCTTTCTCTCTCAACAACCAACACCTGCATTTCGCTGTCAAAAAGCTGCCCTCAGGCTGCATGAGGACAGCTTTTGCTGCATGCATAGAGAGCAGACAGCGCCTGGAAATTCATATACATAGGCTCGGCCCTTAACCAATGATTGATGAGTATGGGAGTATAAATACCTCAGCTCCCTCACCCCTGATGGGTTTGTCTGTGATGTGATCACTTCTCTCCAATCCTCTCTGCAGAATTGTAAGTTATCTATTGTGGGGTTTTGCTTGACATCCACCTTCTCTGTCTTTCCTTCCCTGTCCCATGTCCCCACTACTCTACTTTTTTCTGAGAACACTTCATATCTCAAGAGTCCTGCAACAGCAAGACAAATTCTAGATTTATTTGCAGATTTTCACCAGGGCATGTTCATACAAATCATCCCAGGACCTGTTTCTGGGGAACCCAACTCAGAAAAAGTTAGTTCATATTCTGCTAAGCCACCTAAAGATTCGCTGTCTTTGAGGAAGGAGCTAATCTTTGATCTAATCAGCTATGATCTGAGTTACAGGGTCATGTGGAACAGAGGATCATAACCTGTGCATACTCTTTAACAGGGGCTTTGGCCATGGCCATGGCAACCTCTCTGAGTGTGAAAAGTAGCTCAGGCCAGAGTACATTCATATTCATCTGGGTAATGCCTACTAAGCAAAACTATAGCAAGGTGATAACAAGTGAAGGCAACAATTGCAAACTGTGTGTCAAATCAAAGAACTTAAAGTGTTCTGTAAACCCAGTGTGGAAATGATGATGTGCCATTTGCAATCAGCAGTATCTTAAAATATGAAAAGCAAAGATATAAGAAACAAACCTAGGAGGGGCACCTGGGTGGCACAGCGGTTGAGCGTCTGGCCTTCGGCTCAGGGCGTGATCCCGGCATGATGGGATCGAGCCCCACATCAGGCTCTTCCGCTGTGAGCCTGCTTCTTCCTCTCCCACTCCCTCTGCTTGTGTTCCCTCTCTCGCTGGCTGTCTCTATCTCTGTCAAATGAATAAATAAAATCTTTAAAAAAAAAAAAAAAAGAAACAAACGTAGGAGTACAGTATCAATAGGGAAAAGATACTTACAGATATGCAAGTATGTGCGTGTACACACTCACACACACACACAGGCTCCAGAAAACAACACTTTCCTCTAAGAGCAATGTGAAATTTAACTACATTTAAGAACCTTATCAGTGTTTCCTTAGTTTTCTATTAACTCATAGGGGAAGTCTGAGCACACATGGGGCAGAGACCGATTACAGCTATTTACAAGGTAGGAAGGATACACCTTTATTTATGGTTGTATTCTGTTTTTTAATTTTTGAATTGTTAGGTATCTATCTTTCATTCTGTAAATTGCATAAAGCAACCAGGTGATTTACAGACCTAAATTATTTTACTGGAAGAATAATAAAACACTAAAAAATCCCTTTGACTCAATAACTACTTAACTTAAAAACAGACATCACAATATAATAGTAACACTATAAAACAGCCATACAATGAATGAAATCACAAAACATACAAGGCACCTTTGAAGGAACTGGAAATAGAAGTAACCATAAATATTCTACCCAAACTTTTTTGTGGTGACCTCACAAAACACAGTGGTCCACACTCTACCCACAAAAGGGAGGGGGGAAAACCCAGGGTCCTTTACTAAACGAATGAAGGTTTTAGTTTTTGTTCTTGAATTATCATCCACTGTTGCCTGATAGGCTTTTTTCTTTGCATTAAAAGGAATTGTACCAGAGAGTAGGAAATAAAAACCATTAAGACTTGGTGTCTGTTCCAGTGGGGATGATGAGCCCGCATATAATTATAATACAAAGGAAAACCTATCCAGCATTCTTCTTCTAGTTAATGGAATCAGGGTTGGCTTCAAGGAAGAGGACTATTTGAACTATATTTCAGAGAACAATACAATTTCCAAAAGAAGAGGCAGGGAATAGGAAGCTCCAAGGACTTATTCCTGTGATTGCTGTTTTTCACTCCCACAGGTTAAAGTAACCCCTGCAAGTCTTAGCTTCTTTCTCTTTTAAAGCTTCCCATTGAACTGTCTTTAAGAAGAGAAGCAAAAAGCTCAATTGGGTCTTTTTCTTACACAGTAAATTGGCAAAACAACTTTGGAAAATAGTACAGCATTATCGGTTAAAGTCTGATATATGCATACCTTGTGACCAAGCAGTTCTACTCCTTGGAATATACTCAAAACAAGTGCATGCATTTGTACATCAGACTATTTGTACAGTGATCAAAGTGACTTATTTGTATTTGTCAAAAATTGGAATCATCAAGTGGATAAACAAATTGCAGTGTGTTCATACAATGAGATATATATATATAGCAATAAAAATGAAAAAAAAACACAGCTACACACAACGTGAATAAATCTTACAATATAGTGTTGAGCAAAAGAAATCAGATACAAAAGAATACACAGATCATGAATCCACCTACGTGTAGTTCAAGAATAGGCACCCCTAAGGGGTCTATTTGTAAGAGACCCAACTATAAAGTAAAGTAAGGACATTATAACCATAAAAGTGCAAATAGTGACTGCCTCTAGAGAGGATGAAGGGATGTGTGATAAAAAAGGGATGCAGACAGTGTCTGTGGAAATGTTATATATTTTTTGCCTAGGTGGTGGTTACATAGATGTTCACTTTGTAATTTATTATACTATACATTTATTCTTTAAATGCTTTTTCATATATGTTATATTTCAAAATACAAAAATAAAATAAAAGGGCATTTCTAACATCAACAATAAGTACCACGCCTAAGAACCCAGCTGGCAAGTGGTGGGATGAGGACTCAAATCCACATGTCTGGTTTCAAAACCCATGATGGAAATGAGGACTGAACTATAGGAAAGAGCAGTCCTAGCACCCAGCTGTGATCTCTACCATTTCCTACTAAAACAAAGCAAACATCTTTAGAGAAGTGTCTAATTCCAGGTCTGGGACAAGAAATGTACAGGTTGAGACTGAAACATCGTGTCATTCTAGATCATGAGGAAACTATGAAAGACTCCTATGGATGTCTCCCCTGGCCAAAGTGGAACATCAATAAATATAATAAATGAAAGGGATTGAAAAATATCAAATATGAATAAACAATAATTACAAATTAAAATCTCATTGGTCGCCTTTAAAGGATGCTATGAATGAACCACCTCCTTATACTTTCAAAACTGATCAATAAAGGGAAAAATCAAGTTTCCTTTATGATCTGTAGCTCTGGGTAACCAACTAGCTGTTAAGGGAAAGTTTCTCTCTAAAGAAGCATCCAAGGGGCGCCTGGGTAGCGCAGTCGTTAAGCGTCTGCCTTCGGCTCAGGGCGTGATCTCGGCGTTCCAGGATCGAGTCCCACATCAGGCTCCTCCAATGGGAGCCTGCTTCTTCCTCTTCCACTCCCCTACTGTGTTCCCTCTCTCGCTGGCTGTCTCTCTGTCACATAAATAAAGAAGCATCCAGCTAATAAATGAAGAAAAATGATAGAATTAGAATATCTCTGTTTTCTAATTCTTAATGATCCCAGTAATGATCTTGATCAATGGCTGGTAATATCAACAAACAATGAGAAAAAATATCACATTATGGGCTTCCTGACAGAAAAGCATAGCACATATGAAATAGTACTGTCAAGAATAAATTGAGTCTGAGTCTCATAAACCATACTACTAATGTATAAGAGTTATGAGGGATAATGGAATATGTTAACACAACAGTGATGCAATAATCAAAATCCAGACTCTGAGAAATTCTATAAACGAGTCAGCTTTTTCTCACACAATTACAAGAGAAAAAGAATGGAAAGACAATGTGTCTAGAGATTTAAACATACTTAAGAGAAATCTCAACCAGTGTCAATGTAAAAACCTTATCTAGATTCTGATTCAAACACATTGTAAAAACAAAACAATAACATTTATAAGATAATTGAGGAAACATGAACACCAATTAGACATTTAACAGTATTAAGGACCTCTTGTCATTTTTTTTAGGTGAGGTGATGTACTGTGGTTATTTCTTTACAAGATCTTATCTTTTAGAGTTGCATACTGACATATTTACAGATGAAATATTTGATGACTGAGATTTGCTTCAAAATAATCTGAAAGGAGTAGAGAGTGGGTCAGAGCAGAGATGAAACAGGACTGATCACGTATTAATAACTGCTGAAGGTGATGGGAACAGTAAATTCATTGCACTATGTTCTCTACTCTGGGTGTGGTTTTTATATTCTATAGTAAAAAAAAATAAATTAAATAAAATAGGGGCATCTGGGTGGCTCAGTCAGTTAAGCATCTGCCTTCAGCCCAGGTCATGATCCCAGGGTCCTGGGATTGAGCCCTACATTGGGCTCCCTGCTCAGCAGGGAGCCTACTTCTCTCTTCCCTCCCTCTGCCCCTCCCCCTGCTCATGCTCTTTCTCTCTCTCCCAAATAAATAAATAAAATCTTTTAAAAAAATTTTTTTTAAATAAAAATAAAAAGTTTAAAACATACTCAAAGTCTCTCTTCCTGTGATTCACGGAGAAGAAGAAACTAAAAAATACTAGACAGGGGAAGAATATGGTTGGGAACACAGAAGTTATGTTAAGAAAAAGGGGTCTGACTTTTCCTCCAAGGCTGAGATAAAGATGAGTTACAAGAGGAAAAATAGAGACCTGGTGAATTCACATTAGATGGCCTCTAGCCTATCAGCAAAGTAAGAGGCACATTTTGCTTCTTGCAGGAAGCCTAAAAGGAGATGGAACTGGGTTCTAGAAAGGAAAAGTTTGGACCATCTTGTTCATGGAGATATTAGTGAGTTGACAAAAGGTGAATAATGGTAAAATTGGTAAATACAGTAATACCCCTCAGTACTAAATAGTGTCATAGCTCTCAGAACTAAAATTTCTTAGGATTCTCACTATTATACTTCATAAGTGTTTCTAAAAGTCAGTCATTAAGCATTCTTACCTTACCTAAGGTAAGGTATCTTAACCTTACCCTTAACTAACAAGTTAGGTGGTCCTGAGTTATGAGTCAGCTTTGAAGGAGAGTCACATCACACTCTGATTTCTTCACGATCTTCTGCTAAAGTCAGGAAAATAATTGTTCTAAGGTGTAAACCTGACCATTTTCCCCGAGGAGCAAGGGCTCCTGGGCTTTGGTTATTTATCATTTGAACTGTTGTTTTCTTAGAACAGATTTTAGCAATGAATTTGGTTATTCTGAGGAAAGAACTTTCAATCACATAAGTAAAAAGCGAACATATCACCCTAATCCTCGCGTTTTTGCCAAAACATAGTGAATGCATGCCAGTAACAAAATTTAATCCTTCATCACATTTCCCACATCTAGAAAATCATCTGTACCATTAAAATTATTTCCTTATTTTCCAAGAATGCACCTTTGACAAAAATGTTTCCTAGGGAATTCCCACCACGCTTGAGGTGTTGCACTCCTACCCAAAACACATTACTGATCTTTGCAACACACTCCTACCAACTACACAAGTCTTACTACCACCAGCATCCTCTTAACCTATGACCCACCCTTCCATCATCACCTAACACCTAAATTTCACCTCTGCTTTCCATCAAAGGCTGGTACCCAGCCCTAATGTGCTTTCATTGATGTTTTGGGAGTCTTCTTATGAATCTCAGGGGTCCACATCTAACTTCTCTTGTGCTTCTTTTTTTTTTTTTTAAAGATTTTATTTATTTATTTGATAGAGATAGAGACAGCCGGCGAGAGAGGGAAAACAAGCAGGGGGAGTGGGAGAGGAAGAAGCAGGCTCATAGCAGAGGAGCCTGATGTGGGGCTCGATCCCACAACACCGGGATCACGCCCTGAGCCGAAGGCAGACGCTTAACCGCTGTGCCACCCAGGCGCCCCTCTTGTGCTTCTTAAACCCACAAAGGTCACTGAACCCTCTGGCCTCAGTTTCCTTGCCCATAAAGTAGGAGGGCAGATGATGGAAGTTCCCTGTAAACTCTGTAATTCCATAGTTCCTTGGTGTCCGTGCATGAGGTTAAGCTGAGTAAATGAATGAGTCAGTCACATTGGCTCCTTTCCCGTCCCTCTGTCAATGTTCCGTAGACACACTGATGGAACATTTCCTCATCTGAGAATTCTACAGTTTAAAGTCTGCGGAGTAAGTTCAGTTTATTTTAATAAGAGTTGTTTAATTTTGTCTTTTGTTTTTTAAGTGGGTGAATTACAACCTTATATTTGCCATTTGGGGTCTGTATCCATGATTATAGTCCTCATGAGTTTAGTTATAACCAGGAATAAATGCAGATCTTTATTATCACGGTGCTGTGGGAATTGTTTAAAATTTATTCTTAGACCAAGCCCTTGCTTGGGCCTCCTGGGGCCTCCTTACTACTCCTGAGACCATCTGTGGGCATCATCAGAACTGCAGTTTCAATGCATCACACACTGGCTTTCTGTTCTTTTCTCTTTTTTTAAGATTTAATTTATTTGTCAGAGAGAGAGAGAGAGAGAGAACAAGCAGGGAGAGTGGCAGGCAGAGGGAGAAGCAGGTTCTCTGCTGAGCACGGAGCCCGACACCGGGCTCCATCACAGGACCCTGGGATCATGACCTGCCAAAGGCAGACACTTAACCGACTGAACCACCCAGGCATCCCCACACCAGCTTTCTTTATGCCACAACTCCTCATGCAGTTGAATATGCTTCATTTATAGTTTCTCTTGTTCACATCTTACTCAGTTTTGGATACTGTCTCAGGTACAGTTCTTTCATGTGTTAAATCAGTATCATCAAGGTCCAGTAAGAAGTATAAAGTCCATGCTAGGTAATTCAATAGAAGTTTCATATAGGGAAATAACCTGTTAAAGAGACGTTGAAAGACCTGTAAGTAAGTGCCAGTGAGCTTATCTAGAAAGTACCAATTACAAGAAGCTACTACTACCCCTGGGACATGAGGAATGGAGAAGGACTAGTGTTACCCAAATAGAAGCCTGGGCTACCCTGTGGGAGCTAGAGCCTTGGAGAAGGAACCACCCAAACATGCTGGAAGCACAGCATGGTTGCGTGGTCAGAATTGGACCACAAAGAGTGGGGCTTCCAGGTAGGAGCAGAAGAGACATAGCCACTGCTTGGCATGCTCCCAAAGCACAGAGGAGAGAAATACCTTGGATTCTCCCCCTCCCAAACTTCCATTTCCTGCCAGTAACTCCCATTGGCTGAACCTAACCAGAAGCCAGTGAGAAACGGAGGCTGAGAATGCAGAGAAGGCCCTTGAGATTCAAAGCAGGGGAGGGCAGAAAGTGGATCTAAGAGAAGACCTGAATACAAATTGGAAAAGGAAATACAAATAACCAATAAAGGTAGGAAAATATGTTCAACTGCATTAGTAATCAGAAAAATACAACCTTAAGCTACAATGAGATACCATTTTGCTCCCCACCAAAAATGTTAAGATGCCAAGTATTGAGGATGTTCAGCAGCGGGAATGTTTGTACATACTGCTGGGAGTGTAAACTAGAAAGAACATTAGCGTTGTCTAATAATGTTAATGCTGAGCATACCTTATGCTCTAGGAATTCCTCTTCTAAGAACACATTCTCAGGAAAATCTAGCCATGTGCACCAGGAGACATGTACAACAATGTTCATGGAAGCATTGCTAAGTACAGCAAATTACCCAGCTGGAACCTACTCAAATGTCCATCAGCAAGAGGAGGGATAAAGTGTACTTTATTCTTATAATGCAACATTGCATAAAAATGAACAAACCATAGTAGACACACCAACACAGATGAATGTCACAGGCATGACTTTGAGCAAAAAAGATAAATGCCAAAAAAAAAAAAACTTGAAATGATTCTACTTACATAAAATTCAAAGACTTGCAAAGTTATATAGACTATTTAAGGAATGAATCATATATGGGGAAACTATAAATAAAAGAATGGTAACTCTGAGGAGGGGTTACCTCTGTGTGTGAACATGAAGCTCATGTTCCCCCTTCCTAATTGTGACTGGGAATAAAATAATACTAACATTCTCACACATTAATGCAAGTTTTATAGTTAGATTTCCATTTTGGTATCCTCACTTACCTATTGACCTTGGCCTAGTTATATCAATCTTGTCTATGTTGTCTCAGTTTCCACATCTGTAAAATAAGGTTAATAATATTTCATACATAGGTTGATTATCAGATACGAGAGCACACCGGAAATGTTCAGCACAATGGCCTGGCACCTGGCGGGTGGCAGATGCCTGTTATTTTGTTTACATCATTGCCTCAGCCATGTGGTGTCCTCCCTACCACCTCTATCTACTGACTGTTGCTCATCCAAGAACATTCAATCTAGTGCTTGAAAACCCTCCCATCCATCCACCTCAGCTGATTTCTCCATTTTTAAATGCCTAGACCTCCTGTTGCCTACACCAGGCATTTACTATGTATTTATTCTTTCATTCATCCTTTATGAGGTACTTACTGTGTATTTATTCACTCATGCATCCAGCAAATCAAGGTCCAGGTACTGGAAACATAGAAGTGCCTAAACAGACACTGCCTTCATGGGTCCTGCAACCTGGAAAGGGAGATAGACATTCCACAAGTGAGTGAGTGCATAGTTGTTTAATCCAGCTATGCTAAGTGCTATCAAGACAAAGTGTGGGATGCATTGAGAACATATCACAGAGAAAGTTGACTTAGACTACAGAGTCAAGAAAGATTTCTCTGAGGGAGTGACATTCAAGGTGAGACTTGAAGGATACACTGCTTTCTACTGTCACCACAGGCAATAAATACTTATTTAAGATATATAACCTAGGTAGACTATCAGTACACATGTAACTACAGAAAAAGTGCAGTATCTCCCCTTATCCATTGGAAATATGTTCCAAGACCCCCAACAGATGCCTGAAACCAAGGATGGGACCAACCACTATATATACTTATTTTTCCTATACATAACCATGATAAAGCTTAATTTATAAATTAGGTATGATAAGAGATTAACAACAGTAACTAGTAATAAAAATGAACAATTATAACAATATACTGCAATAAAAGTTATATGAATGTGGTCTTTCTTCTTCTCTCTTTCAAGATATTGTACTATACTCATCCTCCTAGTGAGGATGGGAGATTATAAGATGCCTACATTATGAGATGAAATGAGCTGAATGATGTAGTCGCATAGTTCTAAGCTATTATTGACCTTCTGACCACACATCAGAAGAAGGATCATCTGCACTTTGGTTCACTGAGGGTAATTCAAACCACAGAAAGCAAAACCGCAAGTAAAGGGCAACTACTCAAGCAGCAGGAGGCATATGTGTTAAATGCCAAGTGAACACAATGTACAACATTATCCAGATGTCTGGAATCCCCAGAAGTGTTAGCGTTCTTCTTGCAAACATTGTACATAAAATGTGAGATTTGAGCAGAGCCTTAACTGGAAGAGTAGGACTAAGACAAGAGAGTGGGAAAAGAGGCATTCTAGATTGGAGAAAATATGGATATATGGGCAGAGATAGGAGAAGGCAAGACAGATTCAGACAGGTTGCTTGAACCAGGGAGTGACATGGGATGATAATTAAAAGTAAAAATTCAGATTGTAGAGGGGCTTGCTTTATCCTACATAAGTTTTCTTTTTGTATTATGGGTGTCTTTGAGACTCTCATGAAAGCCCTGGACCTCTTGTTTTTCTCGAAAAAAAATTTTTTAAGTGTATTCATAAAACTGTATATAATTTCAGGAGTTCACAATCCCCCTGAACTCCCAGTTAGCACTGAAAGGATGTGAGTAGAAGAAAGGTGACATGTTCCAAACAGTGTTTAAGATTCCTTTGCCTGAGAGGGAAATCGCTGGCAGGAAGGTAAATTGAGAAATTACTGCAACATAATGCAAGCAGGAGCTCTTGTGGGCCTACACTAAGGTGGTGGCTCTAGGAATTTATTAATTAAGTAAACTCATATTTATTGAGAGCTTACTCTGGGTCAGGCCTGGTGCTCAGTGTAGGAAGGTAATAATGAGAGGGTAAGACCCCTGCCCTCAGCTAGCTCCAAGCTGGGCAGGATCAGAAAGGCAAGCAGCCACAAATGCAGAGGGAATCAGAGCAGTAGCAGACTGTCTTAGAACTGTCCACTGGCCAGTTCTAGAGAATCAAATCAATGTCTTTGACATCATATTCAAAGCACTTTACAAAACAGCCACAACTCACCTCTCTGTTGTCATTTTTATTAAGGCCTCCATCACAACTACCTTCAACACACACACATGCACACACGTACCCAGCAGGGTGGCCGTACTGGACTGACCTCTTCTGACACTGCTTTGCATTTTCCTGCCTGTCACTATTTTTCTCCAAGCAGCTGTGCATGGTCAAATTCCTACCCACTACCCAAGGCCCAGTTTAGGTTTTGTCTTCCTTAAAGCTTTGTCCAGTCTCCCCATTCATTCTGCCCTGAGTTAAACTGTGTGTGCCTCAGTCTCCCCCAGTACTCTGTAAGCTTGAGCAGGCAGGGATGTTGTTGTTGTTTTTTACCTTATCCTGGGAGGTACCCAGCCCTATAATGGCAAGTGGTTAATATATCTACTGAACTAAAAGGCCCAGGTAGGGAGAGAACAGACCCAAGGTAGATTTAGGAGCCATCAGTGAAGCCTTGGTGGTTGGAATCAGGAAAGGCGATCTAAATGTTGCTCTTCTCGTGAAAGAATTCACTCTTGGGGGACAGCAATGCCGGTGATTCTGGGTACACACCATCTGCTTTTATGAGGTTTGAAATTATAGGACATTCACACTCAGGCAACTTAGGTCAGCCTATTTATAATGATTCCACAGGGAGAGGATAAATATTACTCTCACATTGCGGGTTTGGGATGCAAACTTCCACATTTCTACTGGATTATTATTAGTAGTATTATTTAATTATTAAGAAAAGAGCTTACGTGCAAAGTTCAGATGGTTATAAGGCCTAAATCGTTGGAAGTATTGATTGTAGGGTCACTCAACTCTTGCTTTTAATTCTTTAACAATTGCAGGTGAAACCGCAGCTTGCCGTTACCCCGCCTTTGTTTGCGCTATCCAAATACACAAGACGCAACCAAGGACACCTGAATTCTTTGGCTTGACCGCAGCAGCAACCCTACCGCTGCAGACTTCCGCCTTTGGGGTTCGAGAGGATGTGGGTGCCTTTCCAACCCAGCGGGGCAATGAAGAAGTCCTCCCACGCTGAGGTGCGCTACACAGAGTACAAGGTCCTAGACAGACCCAACCCCCCCCCCACCAGGGTATTGTCAAAGCCCAGCAAGTGCCGCGTCTCCTCGACTTTACTGAAGAAAAGGCGGGAGCCGGACCCCCAAGCCCGGTAGCTTGTGCAACACTCAGCTCTCTCGCTCCACGAGCACTTCCCGCCTCCAGAAGGCGAACCTAACTCTCAGCTCGCGGTTTTCCCGCCACCAAGTCCACTCCCTTGCCCCGCCCCGCCCCCTCCTCATTGGCCGGGGGCGGAGGGGGCGGGGCCAGGCCCCCAAGGGAGGTCGGCGGCAAAAGCGCAGGCTGGGAGCACCAGCAGGGGTGGGTGCAGCGTGTGCCTGAGGACCCGGTTGAACACTTTGGGCCGGCTCAGAATGAGGACGCGCTGGGCGACCCTTCGCCGCGCGGCGGAGCTCCTCGTGCTACTTCTCAGGTGCTTCGGTCTGGCGGAGCCCTCTGGCCGCACAGGTAACCGCGGGCGCACCAGCCCGTGAGCGGCTGGGGTCCTCGACGTTGTCAGGTCTGCCGACTTTTCTCCGTCCGGTTTAGGGCTGCGCTCGGGGTCTTGTCACCTCTGCTTGCCTTGGGGGTCTGGAGCCCAACAAGTGAGCGGAAGGGGAGGTCAGAGGAGATGGCATTCCGTTGCCCTGGGGCGCCGGGTGGAGGGCGGGGTGGGGCGTGGAGGGGCAGGGCCTTTCTGGTGCTGAGGAAGAAGAGGCCACCTTAGAGAAGGCGAAGTCTTTTCTGCGCCCGTCCTCCTCCCCTTCCTTGTCCTCTCGCCTCTAAAATCTTGCTTCCCTGGGGTAAAATGCTCCTCAGCACCCCCAAACTCCATCCAGCCAGTCTCGCCCCGCCTTCGCCTCTTGGTCACCTTGGCCACTCAGTGTCTAGAGGAACTGTCTACCTACAGCGCCAAGGATGATTAATGATTGCCCGACTTCGCTGCACGGTAGCCAAAGGTGCACGTCAAAAAGGAAGTCAGGCTAAGCTATGTCTCCTAAAGTGAACATGATCATAAGTCCGTTATGATGCCCTCCCCGAAAGCCTTGAGCAGGGATCCTTTCTTTTAATTGGCCTATCTGCTCCAAAACGCTCCCTCGAGGCCTAGAGCCTACGTTGGAGCGCCGGTCGCTTGCCGGGGGACCTCCTTCCTGCCTCTAACTGCGGAAGCAGGACCAGGAATAGATGCCCTTCGTTGATGCTCTGGGTAGTGCCAGCCTCACCATACCCCCTGGCAGCCACAGGAGTTTGCTTTTACTTTCTTTTTGCCTTGTCAAAAGGTGCTCTGAGGACTTTCTTAGTTGCGCTGCATAGTGGGCAGTCAGTGAGCCATCACCACCTACCACTTCTGTTAACTTGTCTGTTTGAGGAAGTAAAAGACGAGCAAGGAAGTTTTTTGAAAACTGTAGGTTCCCCCTTGTGGCTCTTATTTTCTTGTGGCAGCTGAACTAGGTTACTGCCAGATTTAGACTTTTTTTCAGAGAGTGATGGGATGAAGATTCCCGGAGTGTGAGTGACATCACCCTACCTACATATAGGACCTTTTAGTAAATACTGATCTGATTCACACTTCTTCATTCTTCTTTGACTCTCCCTGTTGGAAACTCCCAAAAGCCCTTTACTGGCTGTGAGAATTCTATTCCACCTGCCCCACAATCCAGGGAGAAAAATTTCATTGCCATAACTAATTACAGTCAAAGCACACTAACCTTTCAATCACTGAAGTCTTGGTTTCCATCTGCTTCCACTTTAGTCTTTCTGTTTTGTCTCCCCCATGGAATTCAAGATTTTCTTAATTTTTGCAATCTGTACAATCCCTGGCCTTTCTCATCAACCAAAACCAAAGAGCACCAGCTTAACTCCATTCTCCCTGCACTCGGTCCTCATAGGTATTTGTTTTTCCTTCATTCTTCCTCACCCTTAGCAGCTGCTCTGGCCAGCTTACACACACCCAGACCAGACTTGTGGTCCCATTAAGGGAAGCGCTGGAATTTTGAAACCCCAGCCATTTGAGTAACTTGTTTGGCAGTGTGTCAGCTTCACGATGCTGGTAATGGCACGCACTCTGTCACACGTGTGTAGCTAGGTTTGTGCAGATGGTCTGGGTTACTCAGGTGCTGAAGGAGTTCCTCTGTGTCCTTGGGGAAATGCCAATTGCTTAGTTTACTTTTTTTGCCTCCTTGGAGAGCTAACAGCTTGAAGTAAACCAATGTTTCTGGGACTCCTGAGGTTCTCACCAGCCCACACCACCCAATCTGAACCCCAAAGCTTTCTGACTCCTAGTAGACTGTCCTGGACCCAAGGTCACTTCGGGACCTGTCTTTGAACTGGCAAACCCAGACTTCTGATTCTTTCCTACTCCACCTGTACACTCTGCACACGTGGTGGTGACTCCGCGAAATGCTTAACATTGTGAGCTGTGGAAGTTCCCCTGAAACTAAAAATGCTGCAATCTTCATCCTTCTGCCTCCATCTCCCTCTCTGTTTGTGTGTAATTGTAAAATGTTGATGTCCAGCTTCTCTTTGGAATGTGCAAAGCTCTTTGGTTTAGGGAAGACAAAAGTTACCTAATGATTAGGCAATAAGAGATGGTTTTTCTATGGTGGATGTGGCATACTAAAAGTTCTCAATATATGATAATGCTACTTAGTTATTTCCTCTCAGACACCACTAGAATATTTATATAAAATGAAGCATATAAAAATTGCTACTAGGGAGGATGAGGCTTCTTTTCATCAACCTCTGCCTTTTAGTTTGTGGAAGTAAACATTAAAATTCTGTTTAGGACCAATATAAGGTAACATGAAAAAGATGCAACATAGGTTGTCAATAAAGAATCTGTTTTATAAGTTGCTCTGTAATTACCTTCTTAAAGTGTAACACATTTCTGAACTATTTTATATACCCTTATTTAACAAATTTTCTTAAAAAAATATTTTCAGTCCTTCCCACTCTTCAATCTACCATTCCAATAGGGTCACAAGACTGAGGCAGACTGAACAGCTTCTGCTAAGGGTACGGAAAGATATGGGGAAACATCATGAGAAGACAAGTCTCTACCTTTTGTATTATGTATGAACGCTTACACATACATTATGTGTGAAGGCTAATAGCAAGTTTCCTTAAATCATATCAATAATTAATGTTTGTGCTAAGTGACCACTATAGATGTCAAACATTGACTATGCATACTTGGTTAAAAAACAGAGTTAGAATAAGTCAAGTATTTATGACCATAGATGTTGCAATTAGGTAAGTTTGGCAACTCCTCTTTAACATAGTTTCCCCATGCTACTCCACATCTCTCCTGTAGTGTTTCAGAGTTTCTATAAGCTTGTTAAGGCTATGGGTTCCCTAGAAGTAAAACATATAGTAAATGGAAAAGGGTAAATTTTTTTTTCTCTTCCAAAGAGTATTTATAAAGCATCACTGTTACCTAATGCACATGCCTGATACTAATGGGTTAGAATGACCTAAAATGCTACTAGCATTAGCATGGCATAATAAGGTTGTGGACATCTGTTCAAGAACAATATACAGTGAACTTAGCAAAGACTAGTAAAACCCTCAGGGCTAGGAAAACTGTTATCTTGTGGAAGCATAGGATGTTAGCACTGAAAGTGGCTTAGATATCTTCTTATATTTCTCTACTTTCATCTTACATTTGGAGATACAAAGACCCTGGGGAGATTAAGTGACTTCCCCAGGGTCTCTCAGATAGCTGGTAGCTGAGGTAGGTCTTCAGTCTGGGATCTCTAACTCCTTATTCCACTGCTTGTTCCACTATACTAACAGCTGTGGCTAATCTATTGGATTCTGCAAAGGCAACTTGAAAAGTCTAGAACTCCGAACTGCAAGAGTAGCAAAGCTGCTGCCAGCCCAGTTCTCCTATCTAGGTTCAAGGGGCACAGAGCAGAGTGCCCAGAAAGGAGAGCAATAAGACCACAGAGCAAGGGAGGGGAAGGTTCCAGCAAGGGTGGTAGATGTCTGTTCTCCTGCAGAAGCAGACTTCTTTTTTTCTGCAGTAATTGCTGATACTTTGGAATGCAAGTGGTTTTTTTGTTTGTTTGTTTTTGTTTTTGGAGAAGTGAGAGAGAATAGTTTGGGAAAGAGAGAATAGTTTGAAAGACCCTCATGGGTCTGAGTGGATATTGAATATGTAGGAGAAGGACACTGAAGAAACTGTGAATGGTAATATTCTAAGATAGTATGTTTTCCCTTTTTTGTTAACTGTCCTCCCAAATGGTGTCCATAAAGTAGAGAATGGCAGAGATGTCAAAGAAGAAAGCGTGAGGGATGGAAACTGCTACAACAAAGACACCTAGCTGCAGTCCTATGTAATATTTTCAAATACAGATTTGAAAGCAAAAGTAACTTAGTATTTTACAGGATTTTGTGGTTGTCCCTATTGTTTCTCTTGCTGCTGCTGCTGCTGCTGCTGTTTAAAACAAAAAATTCTCTTTAAAGTTCAAGCCGAAATTTGACTTAATTTTATAGTTATTATTTACATGATGAAATTTCCCGTCAAGTCCTTGGTAGAATTTTTAACTCTGAAAGCCTGTGAATTATTATTAGAAAAGGTATTTAGCCATAGTAAAATCAGTGATTGCGAAGCGGGCCTCAAAATGAAAGTGCCTTTCGGGAACTAAAGTTTTACAGGCCCTTCTGCTGAACCCTTTGGTTTATTGACAATGATTGTTTTAATTTGTCTAAAACATTTCAGTTTTACTCTTATCAACATGAACTTTTGTGCTATAACTTCAAAAAATTTTTCTTTGTAAAAGCACTGGCAAATTATTCAATTGTAGTTTGTTGTAACAGATGTGAATCTTGTTCCAGAAGCTCAGGTGTGCAAGAAACAATGCATTATTTTATTTTTATAAAATCTAAATAAACTTTATTCTGAAGTCCCATTCCACCGAGTTAACAGAACTTCAGTTTCTGTCGTCACTGAGGTTCCCTAATCCATGAGAAACTGCCAGGGAAATATTCAAGGAGGTCCCTTCTTTAGCCTTCAGCTTACACTCGTTGCTTCTGAGTTTCCCACAAACCTACTGGGTGTTGAATTCTATATCTCAGGTGATTTTTGGAGCTCAGGTTCAACCTCCCTAGGTGATCCACACAGTCAGCAGCACCCCACCCAGACCCTCCCCGTGGGCTTCCCAGCACATTCCTGAAGGTGCTGTGGTGGAGCTGACCACAGGTCCCTCCTGTCCTCAGAATCCTGACCTTTATTTCTTCTCATCCCTTTACCTCGCTATTCTACTTCTGCTGCCTCAGAAGCCTCCCCATCTCCTCTGAGACACGTTAATGCCATGTAATAATTTACCCTGTCATAGTAGCTAAGGTATAAGCAAGACAGACCTGTGGTCCTGAAGAGGTTCAGGATATTTTTCATTGACCACCTGTCTAAGGAAGATGAAAACTAAGGAGCTTCTTCGTCTCATTAAACGGGGGGGGGTATTTCATGGAATAACAATAACAAATATACATACTCTTCTAAGTGCTTTACAGGTATGAGCTCGTTTTAACCTAACATCTGCCATATGAAATACTATTTTACAAAGGAGGAAACTGAGGGATAGTGGTGAAATAGCTTGCCCTGATCACGTAGGTAATAAGTAGCAGAGGCAGACTATGAACCCTGGCAGACTGGCTCATGCTCTTAACCTATACTATACCACCTCTCTGGCGACCTCTGTCCTCTGACCTTGTGTAGTGCATTGCAGTTTATAGAGGTTGGAGGGTGGGAATAGTCCAATGGTGCTCAGACTCTCCTCACAAGCAGGGGCCAAGGCACCCTGACCACACAGTTCAGAATTCTGAAATGTCTTCTTTGACCGTCTGTCTTGACTTAGGCAATGATCCATTCACCATCATCAATGAAAACGTGGGCAAGTGCATCAAGCCACTGAATGACTGGATAGTAGCAACAGACTGTGATGGAAGTAGGGACATGTTATGGAAGTGGGTGTCCCAGCACCGGCTCTTTCACTTGCAATCCCAGAAGTGCCTGGGGCTAGATATTACCAAACCCACAGATTCCTTGAGAATGTTCAGCTGTGACTCCAGTGCCTTACTGTGGTGGAAATGTGAGCACCACTCTCTGTATGGAGCTGCCCAATACAGACTGGCTCTGAAGAATGGACATGCTATAGCAAGTACAAATTCATCTGATGTCTGGAAGAAAGGAGGCACAGAGGAAACCCTCTGTGACCAGCCTTACCATGGTGAGTATTGGAGAGGGACTTTGAGTCATTTGCTGTTGTGTTTGGTAAATGTGACATTGAACATGCACAACTGACCACAAAGTCATGTATTGGTAAGGGCAGTGAGGTTGCATTCAATTCCAGGCACTGTGCAGTATCATTGAGCTACCTATGTGAAAACTGGTGCTAGTTTTCCCCTTTTACAGGTAAGGCTAAGGAGGGGTTGGGTGCCTTGTCAGAGGTCACACAGCCACTCTGTAGTAAACCTGGGATTTGGAATCTTTATGATACATGAATGTATGTATTTCCTATGATTACGTTCTGAACGCCAGAGGAAAGGAAACATTAGAGTAACAGGAAATCCTTCATACAGGATGAAATTCAAATGACCTAATAAAATCGAACCTATTCTAAGTTTAAAAAGAAGGAAAAGAAAGAAAAAAATAACGGTAATGTATTTCTCCTTGTCTACAGATTTGTATGTGATGGAAAAACTTTAAGGCCTTATGTGAGTTTATTTTTATTTGTGGCATGGCTGTCACACTTTGATGTTTGTGTTTATAATTTTAAGACCGGACTTTTTCTCAATTGCTTTCAAAAATAAGTACAGTTGACCCTTGAACAATGTGAAGGTTAGGGCTACTGCCCCCCATGCAGTTAAAAATTTGACTCACCCAAAACTTAACTACTAATAGCCTACTGTTAACTGGAAGCCTTACCGACAACCTAAACAGTTGATTAACATGTATTTTGTATGTTATATGTATTACATATTGTAGTCTTACAATAAGGTAAGCTAGAGAAAAGAAAATGCAATTAAGAAAATCATAAGGAGTGGCACCTGGGTGGCTCAGTTGGTTAAGCATCTGACTCTTGGTTTCAGCTCAGTTCATGATCTCTTGGTAGTGAGATGGAGGCCTATGTCAAGCTCTGTGTTGAGTGTGGAGCTTGCTTAAGATTCTCTCTCTCCCTCTCCCTCAGCCCCTCCCCTGACACTCAAGTACACATGTGTGTGCTCTCTCCCTCTCTCTCAAAAAAAAAAAAAAAAGAAAGAAAGAAAAAATCGTAAGGATAGAAAATATATTTACAATACTGTACTGTATTATTGAAAAAAATCCACATATAAATGGACTCTTGCAGTCCAAACCCATGTTATTTGAGGGTCAACGATATATGAATATTGCCTGTGAGGGAGTTGATCATGAACTTTGTTCTAGGTCTAGAAACTAGATTATAACACATTTCCAAGTTTAAAAAGAATGAGTCGATTGGGGCACCTGGGTGGTTCAGTTGCTTAAGTGTCCAACTCTTGATCTCAACACATATCTTGATCTCAGGGTCATGAGTTCAAGTTCTGAACTGGGCCTACTTAAAAAAAAAAAAAAAAGAATGAGTTGGTTTATTTTTTAAACCTCTAAGTGTAATTAGTTATCACCCAAGCAAATCTTTCTTACCATGTTGCTCTAAATTACATCAAAGGTTGTTATATAAATATATATTTAGCCATCTTTTCTAAATTTTAACTATTATCTCACCTTTGCTCTTCTTTGTAAATTTACTTAGATTTACAGAGATTTTTCTTTTCTCTCAAAGCTCATTTAAGCTAAATTTGGCCCATTAGTCTTCCAGTTATTTGCACAAATTTCCCTCCTACAGTAACTATTTCTATTTCCTACTAAAGATGCATCCATTTCTGAAATGTCAGGTTCTACTCTTATGGGAAATATTAGATTAGAGAATTAGAGATGGGGTTTCCTTTTCTTTAATCCTCAATCCTTGAGTAATTGAACAAGTCTGTTTTTGCTAGCCAGCTTCTTCCTATATATACAATGGAATATTACTTGGCCATCAAAAAGAATGAAATCTTGCCATTTGCAATGACATGGGGGGAACTAGAATATATTTTGCTAAGCAAAATAAGTCAGTCAGATTATCATATGATTTCACTCATACATGAAATTTAAGAAACAATACATATGAACATAGGGGAAGGGAGGGAAAAATAAGATAAAAATAGAGTGGGAGGCAAACCATAAGAGATTCTTAACTATAGGGAACAAACTGAGGGTTGCTGGAGGGGAGGTGGGTTGGGGGAATGGGGTAAATGGGTGATGGGCATTAAAGACGGCATTTGCTGTAATGAGCACTGGGTGTTAAATGCAAGTAATGAAACTAAATTCTACCTCTGAAACTAATGATACACTATATGTTAACTAACTTGAATTTAAACAAACCTAAAAAGAAAAAAAAAAGAGGCAGTTGCTTTCTGGATACCACTTAATGGCAAGTTTAAATTTTGTACTTTGAAAACCTTCCTCTAACTTGGCAGCTAAGAGAGAACATGGAATGAAAGGAAAATGCCTTTTGAACTGGGTTTGACTTGTTTCATTATATTTGTTCAAAGATCAGAAAGGATAATTTTCTTGGCACGGCTCTTTCTGTCTCCTGCCCCAAATTATTTTGAGGGAGATAGTTGTAATTGTAAATTCCTTCAGAACCCCAAATTTCCATCTAACTGGTTTTCTTTGTAAACCTATGGTTTTTATTTTATGCATGTGTAATATTCTCCTGAGAAGGGGACCTATGCATTTCACACAGCTGCCAAAATGATCAGTAGCACAAAAAAAAAAGTTTAAGAACCCAGCTAGGGTACCACCCCAGAGAGAACTATACAGTGCCACCAGCAAGAGCCCATGGGCATAAAGTGTTTCCTGACCTTACTAAATATAATATTTGGAACACTGAATTTTCAAATGAGAAATTTAGAGATTTCTGAGAAAAGGCTCACATTGCTCTGACTCATCACCACATACCTCAAGTTTTAATTTGCACAGAAAATTAGAGTCACACCTGCCTCCTCTTCTCCATTCTTTTCCAGGTGATTGGTACCATCCAATTCGTGTATGTCAGAAATCTACAAGTCACCCTAGAGTGTCCTGCTTTCCTTTCTCACCATTTAAATTTAATCACATATTAAGTCCTGGCAGTTTTACTCTTTTAAATTTATGTAGTCTGCTCCTGTTCTTAGATTAGAGACTACTGTCTTAAATTAAGGACTTTATCTGGGACTGTTGTGTCAGACTCCCCATATTGGTTCCTGCCCCACCTTTTGTCTAGCTGTATAGAGATAAGAAAGATAAGATACCTGAGTCCCAATAGAGTGAAGTCCAAGGTTATCCAGCTTATTAGAGCAGACCATGACTGAATTCCCCAAATATAGCTTTTTAATTTCTCCCTTGGTTTTTGCTCCATAAATTTTTTTTACTTCTAATATAAGAAAAATTATTTGTCATCTTGTCCTGGGTTTCCTTTCTCTCCCGTCCTCACCCTGTATGAGTCATGTGCCATCTCGGAGAAAACTTTAGTTGTATAAATGTTATGAATGAATTGCTTTTGACTAGCATCCGGATATGCATTTGTATCAATCATTAAGATATCTTGAGCTCACTCACACTCTTCAAATTTTAAATATTTGGCAAATCCAAAGGAAATTGACTGAACTGTCTACATTTTGAACAACTCTTGGGAGCCTGCCAACCTCTTTAACCGTGGAAGCTATTTTGCCTCAATGAAGAAATAATGTTAGTTTTCCATGTAAACGATTCAACTTTCAAATTTGTACCTATTGCAGAATATGCTGCTGTTTTAAGAGTGCTATCATCATAAATTCACGCAGAAGATTCTTCTCAGGAAAAACCTGTTTCCCTAGAGAAACACATGGGACTTAAGAGGTCCAGTAGCGGTGAAGAATGTGTGAGAATAAAACTCTTCCTGAATAGTTAGCATGATTTAGCTGCTACTGATGTGGTGGTTATTTGCTTATCATTCTTCAAAACATGTTGTGAGTAGGAGAGCTTTTTAATTGAAGCCCAGCTTTGAGTTTGAAACCTGAGAAGGCAGCCACTGAAGTCACCAGTTGTCCATAGCATGTCAAGGACTCTGATGAGAGAGCCAGTTCTCATCCCTGTCACTTACAGTTTACTGAATGTCTTACTTAACTACACTGCAAAAATGGGGATTTCACCAAAAAAAAAGTAATACTTGCCCTATTAATCTCACAGGTTTACGGTAAAGAGGAAGTGTAAGAAATGTATGTGAAAGCACTTCGTATAACAGAAACACAAGATTTTTTAGGAAGAAACTGATGGTTCAACAAGTAATAGTTGCTGTGCTCAGGGACTCCTTTTAAGTGCTATAATGTGGGAAGAGAAGTGGCCATAAGCTTTTGGGAGCTTTGGTATCATTAAAAATGAAACATAGGTAATAAGCGGTTTCCCTATAAAATATAAGGTCAAATTACTCTTTAACAGAAGTATCCTATCCAAAATCATTTATGTCAGAGGAAAACAAAAGATTTTTGCAAATAAAAGCATCTAGATTATTCTTACTTTTTGCTGTACTGCTGCTTAATATATTCTAAACTGTTAAATTAAGTCACATACTTCAGTTAAATGAACATTTGAGAATGATAAAGAATGTGGGCACCTGGGTGGCTCAGTCGTTAAGCGTCTGCCTTCAGCTCAGGGTGTGATCCCAGTGTTCTGGGATCGAGCCCCACATCGGGCTCCTCTGCTGGGAGCCTGCTTCTTCCTCTCCCACTCCCCCGGCTTGTGTTCCCTCTCTTGCTAGCTGTCTCTCTCTGTCAAATCAATAAATAAAATCTTAAAAAAAAAAAAGAATGTGGAATCAAATACCATCTTAAGCACACTTTTAAGCAAATCTGTGAGACATCTTAATGGACCCTAATAGCTTGATAAAGGGTGATAAGATCTGACTATTATCCTTTACCTAATAGTCATTATTTGATCTGATAATGACCTTGGTTTTAAACAAATTAAGGATATGGATAAAGGTAACCAAAATATTTACACAGTTAGCTGTTCTATAAAAACACCTTTCCAAGAGAACTGTTACCTGCATAAGTATTGAGCACTTCCTTTAGTATTTCTAGGCATTCTTGAGGTAGGAATAATTTTTCAGTTCCTCTCCATGTACCAGGGGAAAGTATTAAAATGAAAAACTAGTTCTGCTACCGTGCTGGTCACCATCTAGCCCCAGGACTGCCCAGCTAAAGCTGGTTCTTTTATAACCTGAATTGCCATGCCCTGCTGCTCTCCAAGAACCTTCTCAGAGATCCAGCTGTTCTTTCTCCCACTTCCTCAAAGCCCACAACCTCAATTCTACCACCAACCTGTGAACAATGGGGCTACCTGTCCGTCTGTCTAATTACAGTTGGTTCCAAAGTTCACACCCACCCTCAGTGATTCCAAGGTATTTTTCTGGCCCCACTCTTACTAAAGAAAAGAAAATAGAATATAAATTTAGTCCCAGTCAGGCACCCTTTCTGGTGAAGTACTCTGCCACCCATGGTAATCAGTTGATCCCTGCTGGATCAAGCCAAGATCGTTTAGCTCTTCACACCACAATAAAGGAAGCTTTACATGGATTATCTTATTGAATCCTCTTGAAAAAACCTATGAGCTAGATACGATTATTCCTAATTTTCAAATATAGAAACTGAGGCTAATAAAAGCTGGAGAGCTTGCCTCCAGCCACACAGTTGAGCCAGCAGTCAAGTTCAGAGCCGAATGCTGCATCCATGCTCAGAATTTTCACACTGTGCCCCCTACTTAGGTACTGTGTTCTCTTAAATGAAAACAGTAATCTTTCTCTCACAGAAAACTTAGGAATCAGTCAACTGATGGTGACTGTCCAGTTTTTAACTTTCCTTTCCTCTGCTTCCTCCCCAAACCACAGAGATATATACCAGAGATGGGAACTCCTATGGAAGACCTTGTGAATTTCCTTTCTTAGTTAATGGGACCTGGCATCATGAGTGCATTTTTGATGAAAATTATGGTGGGCCATGGTGTGCAACCACCTTAAATTATGAATATGATCAAAAGTGGGGCATCTGCTTAAAACCAGGTATGTATGGGCTAGCAGACTTCATATATGGAAAAAAAAATGGATACCATTTATATGAGGCAAAAGGGAGAAGGAAGAGTCCAAGATAACTAAAAAATGACTTCAACAAATATTATCCTAGAAAAGGTATGTATTTGAGGAGAGAGAAGGAAGTAATGCGTAGCTATGAACTTGCTTTCACAAGTCGGCTAAGGAAAGAACCAAGACAGGATGATGCCATGGAAGACAAAGGAGGAGGGAGTGTTCTGTAGCACAGATGCCTCAGGAAGAGGAAGTGGAAAAGGCATGAACAGTTCGGAAATTGCTGCTGACCTTTACTAGAGCAGTTTCAAAAGACCAGTGGTCATAGAAGCCAGGTTATAGTGGACTGAAGTGTGAACAGAAGGAGAGAAAGCCTCTTAAGTTTTATGGAATAGAAAAAGAGTGAAGATGGTGGTTTGGGGGGCAGGTAGGTTGAAGAAAAACTGATAGGGTGGTAGAGACAAGTATATTTATGGCCTGAAGCAAAGAGGGACAAAAGAGACCTATATCCCTGGTCCTCTCAAAATTGGTGACACTGTTCTCCTGCCATTTCTTTATGTTGGGCAAAGCATTTTTTTCTAATTGCTTCTTACTAGAAGCAAACAACTATTCACGGTGTGCTAAAGAATTCACTGTTCTTTAGAAAGAGAGAGAGACCAAAGTAGCAGTTGCATCATGATCTGGTATATAACTGAGATATATTTCCTCAGCAGTCAGGTGAGAGTTACAGGCCATAGTACCTGACATGTGATAAGTGCTCCAGAAATATTTTTAATTGGGCAATAGGTCCAGAGAACATATAACAAAAAGAAAGGGAAAAGCTCCAGACCTATATAGGGCCCTGCCAAGTGTCAGGTACTATTCTAAGCACTCAAACTATATTAACCCATTCAATCTTCACACAACCCTATAAGATAGGTACCACTATTTATCCCCATTTTATAGATGAGCAAAGTGAGGCACAGGGGAGTTATATCATTTGCCTAAGGTCACATAACTAATACATTTTAGAGCTAGAACTCCAATCTAGGAAATCTAGTTCTGAAGTCCTTGCCCCAAACAAATATACTGTCATGCTTTAATCGGTAGCCAGCCTGGTGGTATTACTAATGCTGATTCCTCCTTAAGGGAAGCTGAGCTTCAAAATCAAGAGTTCTAAGCGACTAGAAGAGGTTATACTGAGCCAATGGTTCTGCAGCAGAATCACTTGGAAAGTATGTTAGAACGAAGATTTCTGGGGGTCTCCCTCCAGAAATTATAATTTGGTAGATTGGAGTGAGGTCCAAGAATTTGCAGTTCAGTGAGTTCCCAGGTGATGCTGATGATGCTGGTCTGGGGTCCACACTTTGAGAATTACTGTTCTAGGTAGAGGCACAGGCTTTTCAACACCCAGAACCTATAGAAAGATAAAAGCCAATATTTGCTTCAGCTACAATTGATATCAGGCAGAGTTTGTCAACTAGGCACTGATTTCATTTAAACCTCACCATAATCTGGATTCAAAATTTTAAATGTGAAAGGGAGCTTAGAGGTTATCCAGCTGCAAACCCTCATTTCTCAGGTGAGGGGCAGCAGATGCAAATTGATGACATGACTTGTCAGGGTCAGACCACATTTGTATGGAGTCTGATGGAGATTCCAGGATTCCTGACCCTCAATCCCCAGTGTACTTATTCAACTCTACCTTGCTTCCTTGACCGTCATTAGTCTCAGTGTCTTTACCTTCTTTTGGGTGGTGGGGGTGAAAATGGGAATATTCATATACCTCTCAGAGTTATTTTTAGGGAAGAATCAAGACTGTGAGTTTCTCAAAACCAAAGATTGCTAAACCATGTAGACTATATTTAATAGCAAACATACTGCCATCCCACTGGAAGCTTCTGGATTTACAGGCATAAGGTCCCAGTGGTAATGAGGAAACTTTAGGCAATCTACTTGCAAATCCACATGTTTTGGTTTCACCAAATGTCACATCCACCTCTGTTGCTATTTAGGCCAATTCAGAAGTGGCTGAAGAAGCAGTGTATGCTGTTCAGAAGATCAACAAGACCAGACTTGGAGACCAGTGCTCTGATTACAGCTCTGCCACAAACACCTCAGATCTTTGTTTCCATCTGTGAAATGAGAGTGGTAGATAAGATGATCTCACTGGGCTCTTCCAGCTTGAAAGCCCATGAGTGTAACATGTGATGTGTGATTAGTTATGGTAGGCCCTTTGGAAAACTCCCTGAATGGAGCCTGGGACACACTTGGCACAGTCTATATTGGATTTCCTCTTCTAGAGAGTACACGGGAGTCTTTAAGTGTATTTTTGAACCAGCTGTGTCAAGACCTATTTATCTCATCTAAGAAATAATTTGTCTGTAATTATACATGCTTTTTAGATATTCGTTAAGGAAAATAATATGCACATTATACAGTAAACATGTATGTCTGTATGCATATGCACACATATGTCTACATATACATCTGCAGTATTGATTATATAATACTAATTATGTATCATATATTAAATCATCTGTTAAACCATTAAGGAGAAATTTAGACAGTTTTTCAGATAAGGTAGTCACTTGGGTTCTAAATCTTTGGTGTTTAAGCAGCATGTCTGCACACACATACACACAGTGGTTTCACTGCAGGCTGTAGGCAAACCCTCCTGCATCTTCAAATGAGCTTGTTTTCCATCAGCTCAGGAGTTTGATGATGTGAACACATTTGAAGACTCCTACATTTCATCAGAGGGCAGGCATGGGCTAAAATATGGCATTGTAATTGACAGGGGATAAAGGGAGAGTAGAGGATAGGAGAGTGGAAGCTTTAATCAGCTAAAGTCATTTGGTTCCCATGACTTCAATTTCTTTGTGTAACCAAAGAATCAAAATATGGTCTAGTCAAACAATAAGCTTCAATTTTAGTGTATCCTAAGAGTATGGAAATTGAATTGCAGTATCGGTAAGCATTGTTAGTAATATGAAACATTATACACTTTCTTTATGATCACTAACATATCTTTTTATCAACAGAAAATGGCTGTGAAGATAATTGGAAAAAGGATGAGCAGATTGGAAGTTGCTACCAATTTAATACTCAGGCAGCTCTTTCTTGGAAGGAAGCTTATGTTTCCTGTCAGAATCAAGGAGCTGACTTACTGAGCATCAGCAATGCTGCTGAATTAACTTATCTTCAAGGTAGGTTTGCATGTGCTAGAGCAACTTGCTGAGATTGTAAAGATGCCGTCTGTCTACCTCTATTTTCATATCCAGGTATGTGGTTTTGTGTATATATTTTTCCATCTTCTCTTAAATGTCAACACTGAAGCCCACAGGCGGAAAGGTATGAATATAATCCTACTCTATTAATTGAAAATGCATTTCATGTTGGAGACTGAAAAGAGGGTAATGTTTAGAAAATGGTGTGAGGTAGCAAGATTAAACTGCTACCCTAAGCCTAAGTGACAAGATTTTTTTAAAGGTGAACATTAAACTCTTTGAACATTGAAAAGTAGAGAAATCAAGGAAGGTGAAGAAGATGGCTGAGTCACACCAGATGGCCTCAGGTAAAGGTCCTCGTGTTGAGTAGAGGGATGCCCTTCTCAGAGGCAAGGAGAAGACTAAGAAATCTTAAAGTGGATTTAATCAATGGACATATTGAGTGGATAGGATTTTATTTTATTTTGTTTGTGGTTATGGTGGGAATTCTTAAATTTTTAATTATGAAAACATATATACAGTAATAGAAAATAACCTGAAAGAGACCTGTGTAAGCACCACCCTGACTTTACATACTTTTTATACACCAACACTTGGTCATATTCCTTTGTATGGATTGTTTCCCTCCCTCCTTCGCTGCTTCCCTCCCTTTAAAGAAATAAAATGTTAACAGAGTTAAAGCCCCATGTCCATCTCTCAAAATAACCATTCTTTGAGTACTTTTACCACATATATGTGTATAAATACTATATATGTTTTCATTATCCTATTGTTCTGTTTTTAAATGATACAAATACTTATTTGCCCATATGTAAGTTTATCCATTGTCAGCTGCTGCTGCAAAGTATTACATTGTATGAATAAACCACAACTTATCCATTTCCCTATTGAGAAACAGGTTATTTTCACCTTTTCCTATTGCAAGGAACATCCTCATATGTGCCTCAAGGGCAGACATGTATGAGAGCTTCTCTAGAGTAGGAATTGCTGAATCATGGGGTGCACATATCTTCACCTCTAACCAAAAATTCCGAATTGTTTTCCAAAGGGGCTGTATTCATTTACACTTCCACTAGCACCTGGTGTTATCAGACTTTGTTGGCCAATGTGATGAATGTGAAATGGTATTTCATTTTTCTTTTATGTTTTCCTGATAATTCATGTGGTTTTGTGTCTCATGTTTATTAGGCATTCAGGTTTTCAGCTTATAATCTGCCAGTTGATATCCTTTGCCTATTTTCTATTGAGTTGTTTGATTTTTCTTATTGATCTGTTATAGTTCTTTATATATACTTACTTTTGTTGTAGGATTACAAATATCTTTACCTAGTCTTTGGTCTTTTCACATTTGTTGCTTCTTTAATTTAAAAATATGTTAGTGTTAATTTGGTCAATCTTTTCCTTAATGTTCTGTGCTTATTTATATTATTCAGCAAATTCTTTCTTAGCCCTAATATGATAAACATATTCTCTCATTTTTCTTCCAAAGGTTTATAATTTTGCTTTTCATATTTATATCCATAATCCATCTGGAATAAAATTTCTAGAGGGGGGAATCTAATTTATCTTTCTCTGCAGGGATGTCAGTTGACCAAGCACTTTTTATTTCACATTTTCCCCTCAGATTTGTTATGCCACCTCTAATAAATATAAACTCCCCTATTATATGTGGGTTGTTTCTAGGCATTCCATCCTATTCCTTTGGTCTACTTGTCTGTCTGTGTGTCTGTTCCACACTGTTTTAATTATGCCAGCTGCATAGTAAATATGGATGAGCAAGTCCTCTCTTGTATTTTTTCTTGAATTGCCTTAGCTTTTTTTTAAACCACTTATTCTTCTCTATTAATCTCAGTGAAAAGCTTTATTGGGACTTTGGAATTGCATTGAATTATAGATTAATTAAAGAGGAACAGCCCTTACCACATTATTAAGTCTTCTCATCCATGAAAATGGTATGCCTTTCTTATTTGTGACATCATTTATGAATTCAATAAAATTGTATATCTTTTTCCATCAGAGTATTGCACATTTTTTACTAGAAAGTTTATACACAGAAAGTTTTTATTTTATTTTTAAAAATCAACTGGGTGGCTTAGTTGGTTGAGTGACCAATTCAATTTTGACTCAGGTAGTGATCTCAGGATTGTGGGATTGAGCCCTGCATCAGGATCCACCCTCAGTGGTGTGCCTGCCTCTTTCCCTGTCCTTCGGCCCCTCCTCCCACTCTTGCTTTCTCTCTCTAAAATAAATAAATAAATCTTTTTTAAAAATCAAGAAACCCAAGTTATTGAGTCTCTGATGATTTGAATGAAAAAATAATCATAATATATGACAATGATGTTTCAGACTGAGTATACATTATCTTATTTAATACCATATAAAAACACTATGAGGTATAGGTATTTTTATTATTATGCTCACTTGGCAGATGATGAATGTGAGTATCAGAGAGGAAATGTAACTTGTTCAAGATTACCCACGAGTAATTAGTAGAGCCAAAATTTGAACACAGTCAGTCTGACTTGAAAACAAGTTGTAGGGGTGCTTGGGTGGCGTGGTCGTTAAGCGTCTGCCTTCGGCTAAGGGCATTATCCCAGAGTCCTGGGATCAAGCCCCACATCGGGCTCCTCCACTGGGAGCCTGCTTCTTCCTCCCCTGCTCCCCTGCCTGTGTTCCCTCTCTCACTGGCTGTCTCTCTCTCTCTGTCAAATAAATAAATAAAATCTTTTTTAAAAAAATGAAAACAAGTTGTAGGGACACCTGGGTGGCTCAATCAGTTAAGCATCTGCCTTCAGCTCAGGTCATGATCCCAAGGTCCTGGGACTGAGCCCCACATTGGGCTCCCTGCTCAGTGGGGAGTCTGCTTCTCCCTCTCCCTCTACCCCTGCACATGCTCTCTCTCTCTCTCAAATAAATAAATAAAATCTTTAAAAGGGAAAAGAAAAGAGAACAAGTTGTATCTGGCATGTATCTGCACTTACTTTTTGTAAGACTAGTAAGTTCTTTAAAGGTAAAGGTGGGTCTTATGGGTTGATTTTTTTTCCTTTTGCTATATATGAAACAAATACCTATTGAATAATTCAGATAAATTCTATAACATTATTTTATAATAAGTATAAATATTTGGTAAATTCAAACTGTGAGTAAAACCCTATATCTCCAGATAAATTAAATGATTTAATCATCATTACAACCTCATAAGACAAGTATTTTTATCATCAGTTACAGATAAGAAATTGGTGCTTAGGAATAAAATATCCAACATCACACAGCTAGGACGTACCAGAATTAGGATTCAAATATCAACATATATGATTCAAGAGCCCTTAACTTTTTACTATACTACTTTCTTCTCTTACCTATTTTTCTTTTCATCATTAAAAGCCTACTAGTCTTTTGTCATGCTTTCTAAGTAATGCTTTTTTCAGCCCTCCTTTCTTACTTACAGCTTTACCCTTTTCCTATGTTGTTTGGTATTTGAATAATTAGACCTCTAGAATGGAAATCCAACAAATAAGCCTGATGGGCTAGTGGGTGTCAATGGAATTCTTTTCCAGAACTCACTGAACCTTACAAAAAATATTGTTGAAAGTGAAAAGTGCCAATACATTTAAGCCTCCTGGGATATTGACATTGAAAACTGATGTTTTCAGTGAAGGAAAAAAGCGTCCAATTGTGACTATCAAAACCCTAATAATCTAATGATGCATTTGGAGGAATGAATGTTGAGTGATTTCTTTATGTATAATTTTTCTTTAATGACTCATAAAAGTAGATAATACATTAAATGTTCCTGCTGTCCCCTAGGCCAGACACTCCCCACATTTTATGTATATCAATAATTTCTAATTTTCCAAGCTCCTCTTTCACCGTGAATGCTGTTTAAGCGTATCGTAACTATTATAAGCTAATTATAATTGCTGGTTTCCCAAGACCTGAGCTGTACTTTAACATCTGGAGACTCAGAGTATCCAAATCTTGAAAATTTCTTGAAGTGTCTCTCCTCACTGAAAAACTGCTATGGGTAAACATTGGGCTAAGAGAGTGAAGCCAACAAAAGTGAATCAGATAGAGATTTTGTGATCCAGGTGCTTGATCTACTTGAAGATATAAGAGTTGTACATATGCAGAGCATAATGGTGAATGTTATTCCCAAATGACTTCTGGTTCAGTAGCTAGTTGTTGGATGGGACTAGGGAATCTACTGCCAGAAAAAAGGCAGAAACAGTACCTTGAAAAGAAGTCCCATGCAATCTGAAAGAGCTTTCTTTAGTCTTTTTGCCTGCGCTGCACTTAGTTTTGTTTTGATTTTGTTTTACTAATACAGGGGCTTTGGAGGTGAGGGATTTGGTTTCCTTACACTCACTGGATTTTGTTGGGGAGTTAAGATTTCCCATGGCTCTGGCATTCCCAGGGAACCTCTAATCACAGATTGATCCTAAAACAACAAAAGAGGACCCAACAGTCCCCAGAAGAGGAATAGCACATCCCATTCTTCCTCATTTTCTTCCCGCCTGAGGAGTTATTCACTTTGAGTGGCCTCAACATGTGCCCCAAGGCTAGGATACTTCTAAGTCAGGGTCCCTGCTGGCTTGGCCTTCCTGATGCATCAGAAGAAGTTCTTCTCTGGCTCATTCCAGTTCCATATCATTATCAGGCCTGTAGCCTCCCTTGTAGGGAGAGGAATAGAAATAGAGGGTCAGGGCTGAACAGGTTTTAGAGACAGTGACAAATATTTTACTCCAGTGAACTCACCTATTTTATTTGATTAGGAATGGGGATTTATGCTAGCAATCATCTGTTTCTTGATGGCAAAGATGGCAGTAAGACAATTCTCAGATTGGTCAAATTCTTGCTTGGATTGTATGTAGAAAAAATGTCTAGCTTTAGATTGTCCAGGACATTAAAGAAATCCCTGCCTTTCATATTTGACCAACCTGGATTTTTTAGAATCCATTTCCCGTTCTCATTCACCTGGCATAAAACACATAAAGAACATTCCTGTTTTAAAATCCTATGATTTTGAGGTGCCTGGGTGGCTCAGTCATTAAGCGTCTGCCTTCCGTCGAGGGCGTGATCCCAGGTTCCTGAGATCGAGCCCCGCATCGGGTTCCCTGCTCCACTGGGAGCCTGCTTCTTCTCTCCCACTCCCCCTGCTTGTGTTCCCTCTCTCACTGGCTGTCTTTCTCTCTGTCAAATAAATAAATAAAATCTTTTTAAAAAATAAAAAAATAAAAATAAATAAATAAATAAATAAAATCCTAT
Source organism: Ailuropoda melanoleuca (assembly GCF_002007445.2). Lineage (NCBI taxonomy): Eukaryota > Metazoa > Chordata > Mammalia > Carnivora > Ursidae > Ailuropoda > Ailuropoda melanoleuca. Next base: position 129,779,155 of record NC_048219.1, on the reverse strand, counting down.
TATTTTATTGAAGAATAAGTCATCAATATGGCTCACAAACAAAACAGTGTAATGAAGCAAGTTAGGAACCTAACAGCTTCCAAAGTTCATTTTGTTCATTCATAAATGTGTACTTACCATGTGCAGATAAGTGATAGGATTATTCAGATGTCCTGCCGGGGATATCTGAAAAGTCTTCATGGAAGAAGGGAGGGTATTGAACTTGGGATGGGTGGGAAGGTTTGGTCCTCCATAGTATCTCCAGTTAAAAATTAATAAAGGGAATTCTGGAATGTCCTGTGTGGTTGAGTCTGGATTACCATAAATATGTCATAGTTTCCAAAACTTCTTCAGGAGGGCTGGAGAACCAACTGCTTTTACTAATGAAAAATTTACATTAAATTAAATCTTCAATTTGTATGCCAGCACTTATGCTAACAAGGTAAAAGAAAAGGTTGAATTGAGAGTTCCTTTCAGCATTCTCCTCAAGCCATCTACCCAAATACCCACCTTTTCCTTCCTCAGAGTATCCTTATCATCTATTTCCTTGTGAAAAGTGAAGCAAACCCTTAGTTTCCCTTCCTTATACTTACAAATTTATCTGTATCTGTTATCCCTCCAGTTTGTTCAAGGTTAACTCCTTCCCCAAAACTCTTTGCATCCACACCAGCTGTTTCTTCTCTCTTGTATTTTCAATGACTCTCACTCTACCTACTCTTCCCCAACAGGCCATAAGCTTATTTAAACTTCTACCATTAAAAAATATAGATATGGGGCGCCTGGGTGGCACAGCGGTTAAGCGTCTGCCTTCAGCTCAGGGCGTGATCCCGGCATTCTGGGATTGAGCCCCACATCAGGCTCCTCTGCTATGAGCCTGCTTCGTCCTCTCCCACTTCCCCTGCTTGTGTTCCCTCTCTCGCTGGCTGTCTGTATCTCTGTTGAATAAATAAATAAAATCTTTAAAAAATAAATAAATAAATAAATAAATAATAAAAATATAGAGAGATGTAGATAATAGATGTAGATATATAGATATAGACACAGATGTAGTTATATATCTCTCCTAGATCCTGAAGACCTGCCTCTTTCTTTCACAGACAAGCTCTTGGAGAACACAGTGTATCTTTGCAATTCACTTCTAAATTCACATCTGTTCCTCAGTGGAGCAGTAATTGGGCCTCTGTCCCTATCACCCTCTTTCCAGACTCCTGCCCATCCCTTTAACACTGGTGTCTGGATTATTGCTCTTGGGCCCTTCCATCTTTGCTGGTGCTATTTCTGGTCTACACAGAGGACATTTTCCACTCCATGGATGTCAGTTCTAGTGGAGTCACCTGTTTTAGGCATGTAAGTTCTAAAGTCTGCAGAGTAGTCAAAATTACCCTCAAAAAGCCCTTGGAGTATAGATATGGTTTTCTATATGCAAATCACATAGATATATCTGATATATATATATAAAGGAACCAAATGATATATATCAGATATATCTGTATGATTTGCATTAGAAAACGTATCCGTATTTTAAGAACCATTTTTATGTATAATGTACATATAAATTATATAAACATATTAATATAAATTTAATTATTTTAAAATTTATAAATTATGCTTTATAATTTATATAAAGGTTATCTTAAACATTAATATTTTATTAATGTAATCATTATAAATATAATTATATTTTATATATAGATTATATATATAATTTAAAAATACATCATACATGATTCCCTGAGAGGAATTAAGAAACTGTTATCAAGTGTCTTACTGCTGAGAATATTTCAACAAATTTGTAGAGATTCCAACCTGTTAGCTCTTCCTGTTTGTCAGCATCATCCTTGTCCTCTGTAGACCATTTCATCCGTTGTTCTATCTGTTCTACCTAAGCCCTTGATATCTTCAAGTTCTTTTTTCATGATGTCAATGAAGTCTTACCAGGCTCTTGAATAATTTTGTTGACTTTGTTGATACTGGTGTGAAAATCCTTACAAGCTTTTCATTCAATTTACCAATACATGTGGACCCATGCAAGCATAATTGCATCCATTGCTTGTGGGCATATGTATATTGAGTGTCATATTTGCAGTTAGCCTCACTGTTTAAATTATCTCTGCTTCTCTATCTTTGTCTTTTTTGCTGATGGCTTCTGGTTGTCAAATAAGGAATTTGAATGATACATTTCCACTGTAGTATGTGTGTGTGTGTGTGTGTGTGTGTGTGTCGTGTTCTGTGTCTCCATCCTAAATATCTCCCTTGGACTCTAGAGCTATATATTCCATTGCCTACCAAACAACTCCTGTACATATTTCTGAAGTAGTATGGGTAACACTTTACCTTTTGAGAAATCCACATTTGTTTCTGTCCACTAAATTGAAATCATCATGGTGGCAGTGTCTTTGTCTTGGGTTTTTTGTTTTTGTTTTTTGGCTTCTACCAGTTAAATAATATGTGCTTAGTGAATTTAAACTGTCAGTCTGGAATACAGTCAGTTCTTCAAAATCTAGATATACAATGGAAACTGTTTTCTTCTGTAGCAGTACAAAAGATTATAAATAGTGAAACAGCTATTCTGAGAAGATTCTGTGCTTACCTTAGAAGAAAGGGGCAGGTTAATGGGAAAGCAGAATTGAATTAACTTAACCAGCCTTTAGCTGCCTTTGTTGGATAGACAGCCTCCTACAGGATTCCTGCCTTACAATCAAGGCCTTGAGATATTTTTGCTATTAGTAGAAACTTAAATCTGACTTAGATAATAATTTAGGTCATTTTGTCACTTGTTAAAATTATATGATTCTTACAGAAAAAGAAGGTATTCCAAGAATTTTCTGGATTGGTTTAAATCAACTATACTCTGCTAGAGGCTGGGAATGGTCGGACCACAAGCCATTAAACTTTCTCAACTGGGACCCAGGTAATCGCTCCCTCTTCCACCTACTATGCACGGAGCTAAAGCTTCAAAAAAGTAAATAAGCAAAAGCATCCCACTCACTGACAGCTTATAAAAATTTCAAATCTTGACAACTGTTATTATGGTTACCTATCAGAAGAATTTTTTCCCCTAATTCCTTCTTTATTGTGATACCATTATAGCCAATTTGAACCATACCATGAATAACTGAGCATTTGTCTCTAACCTTTACGGCAACCCTACATTTTTAAGTAACAGCAGATTAAGCCCCATCACATGGCCTAGAAGCTGTTCTGTGTCCCTTAGGTGACTTGACATGCCATGAGTAACCTGTGTTATTTCATCTGCAGCTCAACTCCATGCAGAAATATGCTCTCGTTTTAAAACTCTTGGGGTCTCCTATAACAGTGCTCAAGTACTAACAACATAATGGTTGTATTTTATTACACAAATAAATACCTTAACGAAAATTTTATAGTGAAAAAAACAAACAAAATCCTACTTAGCCAAAAGATTTTTCTCCCCAAAAGAAGTTTAGATACCTTTTTTAAAAATAAAATCTTAGGCTTTTAGAACCTAAAAGTTAACACTAGCTTCAGTACAAAAGTATTCTGTACACATATAAGAAAAATGGGTTAAGTCCAATAAAATACCAATAGGTCATTTTAGTTTAATGGAATTTCATTATTAGTGAATAAATTCTCTATTATCTCGGTAAATAAAATCTTAAAAGCTAATTTAACCTTTAGTTCAAGGTCTTAAGGGCATTACAGAATCATAAATTGGAATATTTATTGTATAGAGTAGCAGATTAAGAGCTACTGTCCACAGAGTATGATATGGAAGTTGACTGGGGGCAGAGGTTTGTTTTAGATTTTTGATTTTGTTTTTTAAATTAACTATACTGTGTCATAGTATTTCGCCCTGTATCCTGTATTTTAGAAGGAAAACATATTTAAGAACATGGGTGTCCATTGAGCCTCATACATCTCAATTTAGTAGAAGGTTTTAACTATTTTTTGAGTTCCAATAAAAGCAGAAAATTAGGAATTCAAATTATTTTTTCTAACCACTATTCTGGGCCTAAACTTCTCTTTCTAATTCTTTGAAAATTCTGCCCTTTAAGATATGCCCAGTGCACCTATGATAATAGGCGGATCAAGTTGTGCGAGAATGGATGCCATGTCTGGCCTATGGCAGAGTTTTTCCTGTGAAGCTCAATTGCCCTATGTCTGCAAGAAACCACTAAATAACACAGTGGAGTTAACAGGTATCTTTTTCATTTCCTTGTGCAAGTAGGTCTTAAAATTATATTTTTGTGAAGTCAAGTAAATCCATTTCAGATATCTAATTCTACTTTTCCTTCACCCGATACTGCCAATGGCAAACACTACTCCATTTAGACCCTGTGGTTGGATATTATTAACTATATACATGTAAAGCTTTGGTTGGTGTATCCCGTAAGAAAGCAGAGGTATTCTAGGCAAGAAAAAGGTTTCTATTCACAGGTGGCTCTTTTTTCTTTACAACAATAGTGCTCAGAGTGTGGTTCCTAGACCAAGAGTATCAGTATCACCTGTACCTGTTCGAAATGCAAATTCTTTTTTTTTTTTTAAAGATTTTTTTTATTATTTATTTGACAGAGACAGAGACAGCCAGTGAGAGAGGGAACACAAGCAGGGGGAGTGGGAGAGGAAGAAGCAGGCTCATAGCAGAGGAGCCTGACGTGGGGCTCGATCCCATAACGCCGGGATCACGCCCTGAGCCGAAGGCAGGCGCTTAACCGCTGTGCCACCCAGGCGCCCCCGAAATGCAAATTCTTAGGACCCAGCCCAGATTCTGTGGACCGCAGCAGTCTGTGTTTTAACAAGCCTCCCTGGAGATGCTAATGCACACTCAGGTCTCATGTATGACCGGCCTTTGTGAGAAGCAGAAAACAATGGATGAGTGAACTCTTCTAGGGTTTCTAGCTCCTGCCGCACGATGCCCACCCCGGCTCTGTCCTTCTTTGCCAGGTGGCTTCTTCAAGTTTTTGTGTTGATAAATCAGGTAGAAAAGGGGAGGTGCAGAAGGACAAAATGTGTACACGGAGGGATTTGGTTTTTTTCAAGGGATTTCAGGGATAAGAAAAACACAGAACAGTTGAAGTTTCTGAGGTACAGAGAAACTTCAGAAGCCTTTGAAAGAATAAGAGGAGCACTGGGTGTTACTCGCAAACAATGAATCATGGATCACTACATCAGAAACTAATGATGTACCATATGGTGACTAATATAACATAATAAAATTTTTTTAAAAATTAAAAAGATGGATGTTGGTAAAAAAAAAAATAAGAAGAAGAAGAGGAATGCCTTTACTGTCTTGCACAAGCCTCACCACCTACCTGGTATTTGATTAAATCCTTCTGAATGACAAAAACTAATACTCAAAACTGGGAGGGAAAAAAAAGAGGTTTTAAAATGTCTTGTTTAAAGAATGTTGGGGGAAGGGAAGAAAATTTCTTATCCATATAGGAACATAAAGCTATTTTTTAAGACTAAAAAAAGAAATATATAGAATAAAGATTGTCAGGAGATGTTTTATTAAAATAACAGGGGAAAATGAATGTTCATCTTCCAAGTAGATTCAAACCAAATTTATTTATTTATTTATTTATTTATTTAAAGATTTTATTTATTTATTTGACAGAGATAGAGACAGCCAGCGAGAGAGGGAACAGAAGCAGGGGGAGTGGGAGAGGAAGAAGCAGGCTCATAGCGGAGGAGCCCGATGTGGGGCTCGATCCCACAACGCCGGGATCACGCCCTGAGCCGAAGGCAGACGCTCAACCGCTGTGCCACCCAGGCGCCCCTCAAACCAAATTTAGTCCACACAACAAACAGTATAATAGAAAAGACAGCACAGATGAAAATAAACCAGGGTGACTGGTGATAGATCAAATAAATATGCTGTAGTAGCAATTATTAAGTAAATCATAATGTTTCCACATGATCGAATAATATGCATTTATTAAAATAACTGTGCCGGCAGGAAAATACAAGAGCAGAACAAAATGATATGCCTACTTATCATTTTAATCTTGTAAAGATATGTAATCATAGAGACAAAGACTAGAATAGGAAAATGTTTATTCTAAGTTCAATTATGGGTTTTTTTCCCCTCTGTTCCTTTATCATAACTGTAAAATAAAATAATAATAATAATAATAGCAAGTGCTATTTCAGAAACTTAAAATTGAGTTATCTTGCAAGTGTGAGAAGCTAACTGGACCTGAATTTTATCCTTAAGTGAAAAACAAATTGTTCACATTTTTAAGATTCTGTGTTTTCATACAACAGACATTCCAAACAGTTCAGAATCCATGAAGTCTGAGTAATTGACTTAATTTCTAATTCTATTAAGAAGTATAGAAGTATTTTGTATAGTTTTATACCTCGATCTTTTCTCCAGTCTTTTTTGACCATCATCTGAGTGAGTTTTAACGTGGTCAAAGCAAAGAATTACTAATTGCATGAGGATGTAGGTCTAGTAGCAGGAAGGAAAGAAAAGGTCCAGAGAGGCCCTGTGCCCTTTCCCTCCATCACTATCTTCTCTTTCATGTGGAGTTTATAAATCTCTGTCCTTTGTCCAAGAGTAGGCATGAATGCACATCCCCTAATCTGACCTTACATGAAAGGAGGCTGGACTTTCCTAACCAGTCAAAGTCAGAGACTGGAGGAGAACCTAAAAAATCACATACCAAGGAAGAGATTTGTCAGCAACTGGCTTACCCCACACCATTCTTCTGTCTATTAGGACTAAGGGCAGTCCCTCCTCAAATAGTTGGAGCCTAATTATATAACAGATTTGTATCACATTGCAGTCATATCATTATCTGTATCCCTGCAGTCACTCTTATGATGCTTTGTAGAATGAAGGACCACATATATTCCTGTCCCTGTGCTATTTGACATCACATTCCCCAATTTTCCAGAATCCTAATGATTTAAGAAGGAAGAATTTGCAATGTTATTGATTCAAAATAGATGTATCTTTACTGGAATATAAATAGCTGCTTTTCCTGCAGATGTTTGGACATATTCAGATACACACTGTGGTGCAGGCTGGCTGTCAAATAATGGGTTTTGCTATCTGCTGGTAAATGAAAGTGATTCCTGGGATAAGGCACATATGAAATGCAAAGCCTTGAGCGGAGATCTCATCAGCATTCATTCTTTAGCAGATGTGGAGGGGCTTGTCACAAAACTCCATAATGGGGGTAAGTTTTTAAAATTATCCTATTTGAGAGGTGTAAAACATTCTAAATACCCCTATTTTTAGACTGTTGGTGGGCATGAAAGCTTACAATTTGATCCTTACAGATCAGCCCTGTCCAATAGAATTTTCTGCAATGATGGACTGTTCTATAATCTGTGCTGTCCAGTACAGCCGCCGCCAGCCATTTGTGGCTTGTGAGCACTTGAAATGTAACTGAGGAACTGATTTTTACTTTTATTTAATATTAATTAATTTACAAATAGCCACATGTAGCTAGTAGATGCCAATTTGACAGTATAGCCAGTGATCGAATAATTTCCCTCTTCTCATAAGCTAAATGCTATTTAAGTTGCTCCAGATGCTTAAGTGATGATTATTTCACAATTATTTCACTTTTGTAATTATTTAAAAGCTAAAGACTGAAGAACAAAAGTATGGTAGACAGGCAGTAATATAACCTCCTCCTAGGATTCACTAACAGTAATAGCTAATAATAGACACCTATTCTGTGTCAGCGTGGTGTTAATTGTTTCCCCTGGGAAGGCAGCATCATCATCCCAGGGCAGGGATGGACATCAATCCTATTCTAACTGGAGTATCTATGATTGTATTTGTAGAATTTCATTGCAGTTTTCCCCTGCTGTCCCAAAGTAGACTGTTCTTATGAAACCTTTCATAAACCAAAATGGCATAAAACAAAGAAGCAAACACCATTTCATAAAAACGAAAATCCACCTCAGAGTTCTTTCACTTAGTGAAAACAGATACGTATACGTCTTTCGTAAAAGTGAAGTGGCAGAAAGAGCTTTCAGATAGCAGAGGAAACCTGTATACCCCATAAAACAAGGTTTATCTAAATCAGATATCAGGAACACCTAACCTACAGATCAGCATGACTGTTCCACTGTGTACTCTGACTGCGTACATACCCTGAAAATCCCTTGACTCCTGGCCTGCCTAAATTATCAATATTTTCATAGAGTAATTACATAGATTAATTTAGGAGCCAACGAAGCTCCCAAAACCCCACTTTCAGAATGCAAAAATCAGTAACAATATACATATTGAAGTATGTAATTGAGTAAAACCAAATAAATAAAATATTTTTCTTTTAGATGCCAAAGAAGAAATATGGATAGGTCTTAAGAACGAAAATGTACCAAGTTTATTTCAGTGGTCTGATGGTACTGAAGTTACTCTAACATATTGGAATAAGAATGAGCCAAATGTTCCCTTCAATAAGACTCCCAACTGCGTTTCCTATTTAGGAAAGGTAGGAAACTTCCTGTGGCTTATTTATATTCTTATTGTATACCAAATAATATTAAGATGACTTTGGTTGGGATATTTGTGTTTAAGCCTGGAAAGAAAATAAAAGGTAAGAGCCCCACAGATTGTCTTTCAGGAAGCTACTGGAAAAAAGAGGTAAATAAAACAATGACTAAATAAGCAATCCACTTTCTGTCTGAGAGTATCTGCTCTGGTCTGAAACACATGAAGGAAATCCAGTAGAACTCAATTCTTGTGCCAGATGGATTCTAATAACCTGCTTTCTCTCTGGACCATCAATATATTTAATATATAGCCACAACTTAGGGGAAAATTCCACCTTCTGAATTCATGTTCAGATTTTTATATTAACCTTACTTTGAGAAGGGAAAAAATATTTTTATTTAAAAATTAGGTCCAGGGGCACCTGGCTGGCTTAGTGAAGCATGCTACTAGTCATCATCTCAGGGTTGTGAGTTCAAACCCCACATTGGGTGTAGAGATTACTTAAAAAAATAAAATCTTTAAAAATTAATTAATGCATTAATTAATAATTAAAAATTAGGTCTAATGTTTTTCAGAGAACATCTTTCTTCTGTAGAATGCTTAACTACTTATTGAACATGCTTTGGTTAAGAGTTCAAAATAAGATGTATGTTGAGAGAAAAGACATGTGTATCTTTATATTTTGTTTGTATCACTTTTCTAGGGACTCCTAATAATTTGGGAGGCTTGTGTCTCCCAAGCTTCTGGAGAGACTTAAGTGGAAGTAATAAACAATATGTGTATTTAGGAGTGTTTCAAAAGTAAAGATGTATCTGGAAAGGTGCCAAAGATGAATTTAGAAGGGTGTCACATTTTGTGCTCTATTTAAAAGGGTATTTAAGATGTCTTTGGTAGAGTGTCAAAGATAGAAATGAGATGCCATAGGCAAGAATAAACTGATAACATACCTAGACAGCATTCCAGTGTTCAAAACTGACCCTTATCACAATTGACTTGTTGAAATATAATTTGAAGAAAGCATAGTGACTTCAACAAAATTAATGTTAAGTAGCATATTTGAAAGAGAGAACTTTGAAGTCTAAGATGAAGTAGGGTAGAAGGAACTTTTGATTCTGCAATTCTTGGAGAGTAGCTGTTCTAACTACCATGATTATGTTATATGAGGAGATTGAAATAGTGTGGTTGGTTGACATGTCCAAAAGTATTTAACCAATGGGCAAACTTTGGCCATACCATGTGGAAGAAGACTTGAACACTGTCAACTGTGTGTCGGCTGAGTTCTTCTTTCTTCAACTTCTGTACTAAATGTCCTTTGACGGTTTTATTGTTATTCTTATAAGAAAATGGAATTTATCTCTACTATGATCTTGAGGTGGTGCTGAAACAACAGACTGTGAGCCACAACCTTGCAGGCCTGTTGGGTAGTATTTTCTAGGAGTATGTTCCCAGAGGTAGTCATTCATTTACTCTTTCCCTCCCCTTCCTCCTCCCCCTGCCCCTTGCTCACAGTTTTGTGAGAAGAAACTATCTTGATTTAAAATAAGTTAGAGTTCAACTCTAAATATATGGCAAATGATTTCTCTGTGGAAAATTTTTTTTTCTATTTTTAAAAAGCTAGGTCAGTGGAAAGTCCAGTTATGTGAAGAGAAACTTAAATATGTATGTAAGAAAAAGGGAGAACAAATGAATGATACAACATCTGACAAGATGTGTCCTCCAGATGAGGTATGTAAAGTCCCTACGTAAGTTTTTCTAAGCAATACCTTGGTTAAGGATGGTAGGTGAGACTGAAACAATTCAGACTTGGAAAATAGAAGAAATGGCTAAATTCTGTTCATTTATGTTAGAGCAAATCAGAGGGCAGTGAATCATAACATATTGGTGTTCTTACAGAAGAAAAAACATTACAGGAAAAAGAGTTACCTATTCATGATTTCTATAAAAATGTATGTGATTATAATCCTTAATGCCAATGTCTTTACTTCCCCCATTTATCTTTTTCCTCCCCAAAATTAGTTCAACCAATAACGTTATAGTCTTATGAGGAGCTAGGCCCTGGAGTAAAGAGAAATAAAACACACCTTCTCTCTGACACAGGCTCACAGTCCTGTAGGAGTTATCTATGAAGTTGTACCCACCTTCATCATGTGTATGAATTTACAGGCCATGTCCTTGATTTCTCTAAGTGTGAGATATTATCAGTGTAACAGAATCTTGCTTAGAGGGGGGGACATTAAGTCTGAACAGTGTGATATTTCTCCGCTGATTAGGGCTGGAAAAGACATGGAGAAACCTGTTACAAGATTTACAAGGATGAGGTCCCTTTTGGAACCAACTGCAATCTGACTATAACTAGCAGGTATGACCATCAGGAAACACGTACTGGTGAACTTTTAACTCTGGTTTAGCTTTACTAAATAAGTCTCCTATGAAAAAGGTGCATCTTCAATTTACGTAGTAATTCAATCATTATAAAAACACCTACTAATTTAAATCTTGTTTTGTAGATTTGAGCAAGAATACCTGAATGATATGATGAAAAAATATACTAAATCTCCAGGAAAATACTTCTGGACTGGCCTGAGAGATATAGGTTCACATGGAGAGTATAGCTGGACAGGTGTTGGTGGAGTAAAGCAAGCTGTTACCTTTTCCAACTGGAATTTTCTTGAGCCATGTGAGTGAATTACCTTTAAAGTAGCAGAATATGATGATTTGTGAAATGCAGTATACCTCCCAGATATGGTCTTCACTTAGCTTTGAAATGTGAGGGAAATAATAATCTTCAGGATGAGAGTCTGTCTGTGGAACCATAAATAGAAGCAGTGACTATGTCTTCTTTATTAAATCCTTGGGAGTAATCCCCAAAAAGGAGCTAAAAAACTCAGTTCTCAGAAATCACCCTCTAATGCAGAAGCTAGAACCATCAATGTGAGTTTTTTTTTATCTTTTCCATGTAAGTCTCAAACAGAATCTAGGAGCTTCATTTTGAAACTTCACATTTTCATCTCTCTGCTTCTTAACTTCTTTATCCAAAATTGAATGTGTTTATTTCTATTATTCCAAGTGGGTGAGAATTAAGGAGGCAGTGTTGTTGGTATTATTTATTCTGAAAGTTAGTTCATCTTTCTTCAACCATCTTAAATCATTGACCATAATTAGCCATAGAATCAGAACATTTTGAACCAGAAAGGACCTCAGAAGTCCTTTCTGATTTGAGAGTTGAAAAGACAGTCTCAGAAAGGTGATTTACTCGACAAATGTTATCTGGTTATTGAATTGCTAAAATCCAGATCCCCTTATTTCTAATCCAATGCTTTGTAAAGGATTTTGGCTTTCTATAAGATTGGAGTTGTAAGGCATTCAACTTTTCTTCCTTTGGGTTATTTATATTTTCTTCTTTTTGTACAATGTGATCATGAAGACCACTTTTTATAACCCAATAACTAGAATATGTGAGTGTATAATGAAACACATATTTGAAATAGAGAATGCCCACAAAATTTGAAATAGATGGTCACCACCATAAATATGAATAGTATTGATAGCAAAGTCATCTTTTTTACTTGTCGAAGATTGAGGATATGGGTGCTAATCCTGGTTAAATCTCGCCTTAGATTAGAATGTTCTAATATATAATGTTATATGTTTATAATATTTATATGTTCTACTATATAAAACAAATGGGATTTCTTTTAAAGGCATTCAGATATATTAGAGTCAATTCATATTCTTCATGGATAAGCCTCAGTGATTGGAAAGGAGTTCAGGAAGTAGCCACAATGGCTCTTCTCTCAGTCCTATAGCCAGAAAGACTACCACTGAGCTCTCTTTACCATAATTACTCCCAGTTTTAGCCAGCTTGGTCCATCATGGACAAGGCATGGGTAGAGAGCAGAACAGGGGAAAAATAGGACACACATCCAGGGCAACACAACAGTTTTCTCTCAGTTCCTTGTTCCAATTGCTGTCCATGTATGATATGTGAGACCATGTCTGCTTGGTGGAATAGGAGTTGTCCTTATTACTTTCCAACCTATGTTCTTCTTGTCTCCTGCCCACTTCAGGCAGTGTGATATAATGTAAAAGGGAGCATGGCACTTTGCCAGACAAATCTGGGTTCAAGTGCTGACTCCACCACTCACTAACTATTGTTGTGGCAAGTCACTTATTCTTCATCTGAGAAATGGACCTGATAATACAAACTCTCTCTCTTAATATTGTGAATAAATAAAATTCTGGCTGCCATAAAATAAATAGAAAACAAATGTATGTTACCATATACCTCCTTCCATCTTTATTGTACCACCTCTTCCTTTGCATCTGAATCTGAAAGAGTTTTGTTTTGAGGGTTACTAAGTTGCTTAAAAACTGTTCCAAGTTGTTAAACTAATATGAACCACTTAGGCTATACTGAGCAGCTTAGTGGTTTAGGGTACAGCTCCAGATGCAGACCACCTGGGTTCCAGTTCTGGATCAACCACCTACTAACATGTGATCTTGGACAAGTCACTAATCCTCACTGTAGCTTAGTATGACAGTAGAATCCACTCTGGAGGTTTGGTGTAAGGACTGATTCATTTGATCCTGTTAGAATAGTACCTGGCAAGTAATGTCATCATCATCATCATTACTATGAACAACACATTTCTTTCTTCCATTATCTTTTATATTCTTTCTCCAGACCTTGGCCCAAATAAAGGGTAAGGACACTAGAAAATGTTTGGACTTCAATTTTCAAATGTAATGTTTAATTAAACTTTCTGATTCAACCCTAGCTTCTCCAGGTGGGTGTGTGGCTATGGCTACTGGAAAGTCTCTTGGAAAGTGGGAGGTGAAAGACTGCAGAAACTTCAGAGCACTTTCAATTTGCAAGAAAATAAGTGGGCCCATTCAGCCTGAAGAAGTCACTCCTAAACCTGAAGTCCCCTGTCCTGAAGGCTGGCATAGTTTCCCCTCAAGTCTTTCTTGTTATAAGGTAAAGTAACATTCCCATTCAATTTCTTAATGAGGTTATCTTTCTACTATCTTTGTACATATGCTTGTAGAAATTATGCTTCTCCCCAGGCACATAAGTAACTTACCAATGTGTTTGGGAGCACCACTGAACCCTTGTCATGAGACAGCTCATCCCCACATGAAGTCATGCCCTACCCAAAAGAGCAGGGCCAGAGCCAGAACTGGCTCTTTCCTAGTGTTCTTTTGTTCTGAGAAGTTAAGTAAGCTACATGCATGCTGACACTTAGCTTATGATTCTCATATCCCTCTAATCCTTGGCAAATGAAGAATTCTATCACTTCTTACAATTAAAAAAAAATTATTTTCAGGCCTGTATCAGTCAGCTGTTTCCACAAAGAAATCATTACATACCATTCCAAACTTCAGTGGCTGTAACAACAAACATTTAGTCTCATGTTCACAGATCTCTGGGTCAAATAGGGATTGACTGTTGTAGCTTAGTCTTGATGGTGAGCTCGGCTTTCAACTATGGGTCAGCTATGCTGGGCTCCAGGCTATGAGCTGCCTTTTGATCTGGGTCTTAGGCTGAAGGGTCAGTAGCTATCAGGGTCTTGTTCTTCTTATGGTCAATTGCTGGAGCCTGAGAGGCGAGCCTAACCATGTAAAGCACATTTCAGGCCTCTGTTCACTGTACCTCCACTAATACGCCATTGATCATAGCAAGTCACGTGGCCAGGCCCCAGATCAGGGTACAGAGAAGTACACCTCACTCACCAGGAGGCCATGACAAGAAGGTACAGTTATATCGCAGGCAACTGAAGAATTGGGATCAGTAATTCAGTCTATCATTGTATCATTTCTTCCTCTTCTCTTTTTGAAAAAATTAGTCATCACAAAACAAGGAAAGAGTCTGAAGTGGCCAGTTTTGTTTTGCCACCCTGTCAGTGTTAGCATACCAGTGCAATCTGCCCTTTGATCCATCTTCATCAGAAAATAGGCCTGTGTTTGTACAGGTCTTAGTGTATTATGTTCATAATTATGTTTTTAGCACATTTCTCTGCAGAAGTATTGCAGAATACTGCAGAATACTCCCAAAGTATTCATATGTATCCTTTATAGCCTTACCTGCTGGTCCTAGGAATGCAGGAGAATATGGTATCTTGTTGAGCAGTTCCCCATCCTGGTTGAGGAAGGTCATCCATCTGACAGCAGTAGCTGACACCTATGCTGGCCTTTAGTTGACACTTTCAGCAGGTCCCGTTTGTGTCACATTATATGGGTTTTTTTACCTGCTTTTATTAAAGGTAAAAATAAAGATGTTTTCCTGTTATTATTACACCTATAAGAATCCATTTCAGAAGCCTACACATTTGAATTTAAGAAACAAAATAAATGAACAAGGGGAAAAAAAGAGAAACCAAAAACATACTCTTAACTATAGAGAACAAACTGAGGGGAAGTCAGGGGTGAGGGGATGGGTGAAATAGGTGATGGGGATTAACGAGTACGCTTATGATGAGCACTGAGTAATGTATTGAATTGTTGAGTCGCTCTATTGTACACCTGAAATTAATACAACACTGTATGTTAATTATATTTGAATTAAAATAAGAAACTTAATTTAAAAACCTACACATTTGACCATAATAAACTTTGCAATTATGAATACTTTATGATTATTCCAGAAAAGAGATTAACATTGTATATTGTTAAGCTGTTTCATATAGAAAGAATTGTAAGAAAAAGGAACTGGGAAGAAGCTGAGAGATTCTGTCAAGCACTTGGAGGACACCTTCCTAGCTTCACTCATACGGATGAAATAAAGGAATTTCTTCACTTTTTAATGGACCAGTTCAGGTAATACTTATAGAATGAGATCTTCTATGCTAAATTTGATGTCCTCCAGGTATTCAGAATTGAATGTTTTATTTTCTAATAGGGTCATTCAGTGCTTAGCAGTCATTCAACATCATTTTTATGTGCAAGACACTATAAATAATTCAAAGATGAGGGAGATAGAATCCCCATCCTTTATGTAGCAAGATAAAGTCCAACAATGGGGATAAGAAAAGTATGGTGAAAATCTAGAACAAAGGTAAGGAGAACCATGGAAATTCTAAAGATGAATGAAGGGCTTTGGGGAGTTATAATTGGGAAAAATGTTATGAAGAAGGATGGTTCCTAGAAGGTAAGGTAGTATTTTGAAAGGTAAGACCAGGAGAAGGAGCCAGAGAAAACAGAACTTTGGCAAAGGTACTGATACCAGAGTGTACAGATATGGTCAAGGAGAAATGAGTCATACCACTTAGGTAGAAAATGAGATTTGGATATGAAATTGGAGCATCCTTCTTTGCCAGGGAAGGAGTTTGATCTTAAGTCAATAAGCAAAAACCAGGGGGGCCTGGGTGGCTCAGTCGTTTAGCGTCGCCTTCAGCTCAGGGTGTGATCCCAGGGTCCTGGGATCGAGCCCCGCATCGGGCTCCCTGTTCCGCTGGGAGCCTGCTTCTCCCTCTCCCACTCCCCCTGTTTGTGTTCCCTCTCTCGTTGGCTGTCTCTCTCTCTGTCAAATGAATAAATAAAATCTTTAAAAAAAAAAAAAAGAAAGCTAAAAACAAACAACAACAAAGTATGTGTATGTGTGTATAGAGAGAGGAGAAAGAGAGGGAAAAAGAGATGGTAGGTAGATGCAGGGCATGTAATTAGAAGGCTATTACAGCCCTTTTGTGGAAAACTACTTTGAGAATGGGCAGGAAGAATGTGAAAACAGGAAATAAGTAATCAGAGATGCTACAAAGACAATGCACAATAAGCCATTGTGATTTTGATGTTATGGTAGAAGGATTCCTGGCTGATTTTCCTGATATCTTTAAGGACAATATGGAGAAATATGGTCCAAGTAATGCTATCATAGGAGAAAAATTTCTCTGAAGCTTTGGGAGCAGTCATGAGTATGAGGGCCTTCAACTCCACCAATTTTTTTTTTCTTTCCTCATTTTTTGAACTGAAAAGAAGAGCCAAATCTTTAAATCAAGGAGTCAGGGTATACCAGGCAAAATTATGGAAAAGAAATTACCATTTACACATACCCTGGTGAATACTTTCCTTATCATTTTGACTCAAACATAAAGCCTCAAAGAAAAACAGCAAAAAAATAAACAAAACAGGTACCAAAACACAAAACCCAACTAGTCTTTTTCTCTAGGACATTAAATATAAGAAGGCATTTAAAAACTGGCATCTCAAGAGTTTCAAGGTGGAAAATGTTTGCAATGTATTAATTTTAATTCTCAATTATGTTGCTTTTTGTTTGTGAGGATTATAATTAATATAATCCTATAACTTCCTTCTTGAAAAAAATTCAAAGACACATTCCAGCTGAGAGATGAATTAAAAATCAAGAACACATGAATAGGTAGTTTATTTTAAAAGAATTGGAAGGGAAAATATATAATGTAAAAACATCCCCAGTCTAAATAATGTAATATGTATATGTAACAATAAAAACAGAAAGATAATATCCTAAATCCTGAAAGAGAAACATAAGAATATTTTAATAAGACCAGGTGTTTAACTCTGTTTATAAATAAAAGCTGAGATATAAAGAGATGAAATGGTTGTAAAAAATGAAAATATAATAAATTCCTCATTTACCTAGAAGTCTTATTTAGAAGCACAGATTATATATATTTTTAAAACCAAACGTGTTGATCTACTGAATATGTAATGGGTGAAAAAAAGGTTTATATCATAAATTATAAAGAAATAAAATAACAAAACATGAAATCCAGTATAAAGCAAGATGGCAGAAGACCATATTTATCTATTACCTAATAGTTATGTTTAAGTCTAAGTCTGCAAATTTCTTCAGTAATGAAATTCAACTCTATGCTGTTGAAAGATACCTCAAACAAATCTTGTCAATTAGTACCTATCCACCCCAAAGAGTATGATGTTCTTTTTCTAGAATGAAGAACCTACAAAGTGTTTCAAAGTTGAGAACTTTTTAATAAAAATCCATTTAACACTTCTTTAAAAATTAAAACAACAGGACAAATTTTCATATTGTAGCAATAATTAGTCCTGAGTAGCCAGTGGCCCACCAAGATAGGGCACCAATCTCCAATTTGTGGTGGTCTCTAATCTACTTCACTTATGTTAGGTTCTTGTCCCATATTAACCTAAATAGCAATGGAGTTAATAATCACAAACTTAATACAGTAACTAAAATGGGAAAATTAAAAGAATGAGCAAAATTTATTGTGCAAATGTAAACAAAAGCTGGATTCACAGTATTAATATTAGATAAAATAAAATTGAAGTAAAAATCCACCAAATGGACTAACATAATATAATTTAAAAAAAACATTAAAATAAAAAAAAAACATAGGACAGCCAGCTAAATTTGATTTCAGCTAAACAATGAATAATTTTTAGTACAAGTATGTTTATGTACAATAAAAAAAAGATTGAGGGAGGTTAAGATGGCGGAGGAGTAGGGGACCCCTTTTTCAGCCGGTCCCCTGAGTTGAGCTGGATAGGTACCAGACCAGCAGGAATATCCNGCTGGATAGGTACCAGACCAGCAGGAATATCCACGGAGTCAGCCTGAGACGCAGGAAGATACATCTGGATCTCTACAAATGAACATCTCCAACGCAGCGCTGAGTATCGAGGTACGAAGCGGGGAGCCGTGAAACCGCGCACAGATATCCGAAGCTAAACAGAAGGGGGAGGGAGCCGCCGTGNACGCAGCGCTGAGTATCGAGGTACGAAGCGGGGAGCCGTGAAACCGCGCACAGATATCCGAAGCTAAACAGAAGGGGGAGGGAGCCGCCGTGTCAGGGCGCCGGGAAGCGGTAGCCACCTGCAAGGGGGAGCGGACAGACCGCGGACCCGCACGCTTGAGACAGCAGGCTGAGAAGGGAGCTCCGGGAGCGCACGCGGGACGGCTGGCGGTTGGCGGGCCACCTGCACGGGGGAGCAGGCGGACTCGCGGACGGCACCCGCGAGACAACAGACTTAGAACGCGAGCTCCAGGAGCGCGCGCGCAGGGCGGCTGGCGGGCCACCTGCACCGGGGAGCGGGCGGACCGCGGACCCGCACTCTGGAAACGGCAGACTGAGTCCGTGAGCCGGGAGCGTGCACCACCAAGCATCTCACGGAGCTCCGGAGCTCCGGTGTGCTCACTGGATCGAGGCTGAGACCGGGAGCTCCGGGAGCGTCCGCGGGGCGGCTGGCGGCTGGAGGGCCACCTGCACGGGGGAGCAGGCGGACTCGCGGTCAGCACCCGTGAGACACCAGACTGAGACGGGGAGCTCCGGGAGCCCGCGCGGGGCGGCTGGCGGCTGGCGGGGTTGGAAACACAAAGGACAGAGACGTGCCGGCCCTGGAAGTGAGGGCTGGGACGCCGGGTGTGGGGCGCACAGCCCGGGATGCTGCAGGGTTGAGCAGCACCAACAGAAACAGAGTTAAAGTGGCCAGAACATCAGTGGAGAACGATCCGCGATCCCTCTGTTCTGAGACAGAGGCTGAATTTCAGCCGCTGCTGCTCTCTCAGAAGAGGCATAGCAAACCGCCAGGGAAAGCCGCCAGAGAACAAAAGCCCGGAAATACCGGCTCACAGGGTGCCCATCCCCATCCCCCCTCGCAAGGGACACAGAGACTCTACCCAAACAGGGTTTTCTGAGTACCGGCAGGCAGGCCCCTCCCCCAGAAGGCAGGCTGAAAAATCAAGAAGCCCACAACCCGGAGCGCCTGAGTGGCGCAGTCACCAAGCACCTGTCTTCGGATTAGGGTGTGATCACAACGCTCCGTAAGGAGTCCCTCATCGGGCTTCTCCACCGGGAACCTGCTTCTTCCTCTCCCACTCCTCTGCTTGGGTTCCCTTTCTTGCTGACTGTCTCTCTCTCTCTCAAATAAATAAATAAACTCTTTAAGGAAGAAGCCCACATCCCTAAGATCTCTATAAAACAAGGGCGCACGGCCTGGGTCCCAGTCAACACTTGGGCTCTGGACAACCCTGCAATCTCTCTTCATCAGAATGACGAGAAGGAGAAGTCCCCCCCAGCAAAGAAAAGATAATGAGTCTGTGGCCTCTGCCACAGAATTGGCCTCGGCCACAGAATTAATACATATGGATGTATCCCAATTATCAGAAATGGAATTCAGAGCAACAATGGTCAAGATGATGAGTAAACTTGAAAAAAGCATCAGAGAAAGCGTTGCTGAGAATATAGAATCCCTAAGGGCAGAAATGAGAGCGAATCTGACAGAAATTAAAAATTCTATGGGCCAAATACAGTCAAAACTAGAGGCTCTGACGGCCAGGGTCACCGAGGCAGAGGAACGCGTTAGCGAATTGGAGGATGGGTTAGTAGAAGAAAAAACGAAAATAGAAGCTGGTCTTAAAAAAATCCACGCCCACGAATGTAGATTACGGGAGATTACTGACTCTATGAAACGATCCAATGTCAGAATCATCGGCATCCCTGAAGGGGTGGAGAAAAACAGAGGTCTAGAAGAGATATTTGAACAAATTGTAGCTGAAAACTTCCCTAATCTAGCAAGGGAAACAAGCATTCGTGTCCAAGAGGCAGAGAGGACCCCATCCAAGCTCAACCAGGACAAACCTACGCCACGGCATGTCATAGTGCAATTCGCAAATATTAGATCCAAGGATACAGTATTGAAAGCGGCCAGGGCAAAGAAATTTCTCACGTACCAAGGCAAAGGTATCAGGATTACGTCAGACCTGTCTACAGAGACCTGGAATGAGAGAAAGGCTTGGGGGGGCATTTTTAAAGCTCTTTCAGAGAAAAACATGCAGCCAAGGATCCTTTATCCAGCAAAGCTGTCATTCAGAATTGATGGAGAAATAAAGACGTTCCAAAATCGCCAATCATTAACCAATTTCGTAACCACGAAACCAGCCCTACAGGAGATATTAAGGGGGGCTCTATAAAGGTAAAAAGGCCCCAAGAGTGATACAGAGCAGCAAGTCACAACCGATACAAAGACTTTAAAGAGAAATGGCATCATTAAAATCATATCTGTCAATAATCTCTATCAATCTAAATGGCTTAAACTCTCCCATAAAACGCCACAGGGTTGCAGATTGGATAAAAAGACATGACCCATCCATTTGCTGTCTACAAGAGACTCATTTTGAACCCAAAGATGCATTCAGACTTAGAGTAAGGGGATGGAGTACCATCTTCCACGCAAATGGACCTCAAAAGAAAGCTGGAGTAGCAATTCTCATATCAGATAGACTGGATTTTAAACTAGAGGCCATAGAGAGAGATACAGAAGGGCACTATATTATTCTTAAAGGAAGTATTCAACAAGTGGATATGACAATTATTAATATATATGCCCCCAACAGGGGAGCAGCAAGATACACAAGCCAACTCTTAACCAAAATAAAGAGACATATAGATAAGAACACAGTAATAGTAGGGGACCTCAACACCCCACTATCAGAAATAGACAGAACACCCTGGCAAAAACTAAGCAAAGAATCAAAGGCTTTGAATGCCATACTCGACGAGTTGGACCTCATAGATATATATAGAACACTACACCCCAGAACCAAAGAATACTCATTCTATTCAAATGCCCATGGAACATTCTCAAGAATAGATCATGCTCTGGGACACAAAACAGGTCTCAGCCAATACCAAAAGATTGAAATTATCCCCTGCATATTCTCAGACCACAACGCTCTGAAATTGGAACTCAACCACAAGGAAAAACCTGGAAGAAACTCAAACACTTGGAGGCTAAGAACCATCCTGCTCAAGAATGACTCGATAAACCAGGAAATCAAAAAACAAATTAAACAATTTATGGAGACCAACGAGAATGAATACACAACGGTCCAAAACCTATGGGATACTGCAAAGGCAGTCCTAAGGGGGAAATACATAGCCATCCAAGCCTCACTCAAAAGAATAGAAAAATCTAAAATGCAGTTTCTATATTCTCACCTCAAGAAACTGGAACAGCAACAGAGGGACAGGCCTAACCCACTGACAAGGAAGGAGTTGACCAAGATTAGAGCAGAAATCAATGAATTAGAGACCAGAACCACAGTAGAGCAGATCAACAGGACTAGAAGCTGGTTCTTTGAGAGAATCCATAAAATTGATAGACCACTGGCAAAACTTGTCCAAAAACAAAGAGAAAGGACTGAGATTATTAAAATTATGACTGAAAAGGGAGAGGTCACGACCAGCACCATTGAAATTGCAAGGATTATTAGAAACTTTTATCAACAGCTATATGCCAAAAAACTAAACAATCTGGAAGAGATGGAGGCCTTCCTGGAAACCTATAAACTACCAAGACTGAAACAGGAAGAAATAGATTTCTTAAATAGGCCAATTAACTATGAAGAAATTGAGTCAGTGATAAACAACCTTCCAAATAATAAAACTCCAGGCCCAGACGGTTTTCCTGGGGAATTCTACCAAACATTCAAAGAAGAAATAATACCTATTCTCCTAAAGCTATTTCAAAAAATAGAAACAGAAGGAAAGCTACCAAACTCATTCTATGAGGCTAATATTACCTTGATCCCCAAACCAGGCAAAGACCCCCTCAAAAAGGAGAATTACAGACCGATTTCTCTAATGAATATGGATGCCAAAATCCTCAACAAGATCCTTGCTAATAGAATCCAACAGTACATTAAAAGGATTATCCATCATGACCAAGTGGGATTCATACCTGGGATGCAAGCATGGTTCAACACTCGCAAATCAATCAATGTGATACATCATATCAACAAGAAAAGACTCAAGAACCATATGATCCTCTCAATTGATGCAGAAAAAGCATTTGACAAAATACAGCATCCTTTCCTGATTAAAACCCTTCAGAGTGTAGGAATAGAGGGTACATTTCTCAATCTCATAAAAGCCATCTATGAAAAGCCTACTGCAAGCATTATTCTCAATGGGGAAAAGCTGGAAGCCTTTCCCTTAAGATCAGGAACACGACAAGGATGCCCACTCTCGCCACTATTATTCAACATAGTACTAGAAGTCCTTGCAACAGCAATCAGAAGACAAAAAGGGATCAAAGGTATCCAAATCGGCAAAGAAGAAGTCAAACTGTCTCTCTTTGCAGATGACATGATACTCTATATGGAAAACCCAAAGGAATCCACTCCCAAACTATTAGAAGTTATAGAACAATTCAGTAAGGTGGCAGGATACAAAATCAATGCCCAGAAATCAGTTGCATTTCTATACACGAATAACGAGACTGAAGAAAGAGAAATTAGGGAATCCATCCCATTTACAATAACACCAAAAACCATGCGTTACCTTGGAATTAACTTAACCAGAGACGTAAAGGACCTATATGCTAGAAACTATAGATCACTTTTGAAAGATATTGAGGAAGACATAAAAAGATGGAAAAATATTCCATGCTCATGGATTGGAAGAATTAACATAGTTAAAATGTCCATACTACCCAGAGCAATCTACACTTTCAATGCTATCCCGATCAAAATACCGAGGACATTTTTCAAAGAACTGGAACAAATAGTCCTTAAATTTGTATGGAACCAGAAAAGGCCCCGAATCTCCAAGGAACTGTTGAAAAGGAAAAACAAAGCTGGGGGCATCACAATGCCGGATTTCGAGCTGTACTACAAAGCTGTGATCACAAAGACAGCATGGTACTGGCACAAAAACAGACACATCGACCAATGGAACAGAATAGAGAACCCAGAAATGGACCCTCGGCTCTTTGGGCAACTAATCTTTGATAAAGCAGGAAAAAACATCCGGTGGAAAAAAGACAGTCTCTTCAATAAATGGTGCTGGGAAAATTGGACAGCTACATGCAAAAGAATGAAACTTGACCACTCTCTCACACCATACACAAAAATAAACTCCAAATGGATGAAAGACCTCAATGTGAGACAGGAATCCATCAAAATTCTAGAGGAGAACATAGGCAACAACTTCTATGACATCGGCCAGAGCAACCTTTTTCACGACACATCTCCAAAGGCAAGAGAAATAAAAGATAAAATGAACTTATGGGACTTTATCAGGATAAAGAGCTTCTGCACAGCCAAGGAAACAGTCAAAAAAACTAAGAGACAGCCCACGGAATGGGAGAATATATTTGCAAAGGACACCACAGATAAAGGACTGGTATCCAAGATCTACAAAGAACTTCTCAAACTCAATACACGAGAAACAAATAAACAAATCATAAAATGGGCAGAAGATATGAACAGACACTTTTCCAATGAAGACATACAAATGGCTAACAGACACATGAAAAAATGTTCAAAATCATTAGCCATCAGGGAAATTCAAATCAAAACCACACTGAGATACCACCTTACGCCAGTTAGAATGGCAAAGATAGACAAGGCAAGAAACAACAATTGTTGGAGAGGATGTGGAGAAAGGGGATCCCTCCTACATTGTTGGTGGGAATGCAAGTTGGTACAGCCACTCTGGAAAACAGTGTGGAGGTCCCTTAAAAAGTTAAAAATTGAACTACCCTATGACCCAGCCATTGCACTACTGGGTGTTTACCCCAAAGATACAGACGTAGTAAAGAGAAGGGCCATATGCACCCCAATGTTCATAGCTGCATTGTCCACAATAGCCAAATCATGGAAGGAGCCGAGATGCCCTTCAACAGATGACTGGATTAAGAAGCTGTGGTCCATATATACAATGGAATATTACTCAGCTATCAGAAAGAACGAATTCTCAACATTTGCTGCAACATGGACGGCACTGGAGGAGATAATGCTAAGTGAAATAAGTCAAGCAGAGAAAGACAATTATCATATGATTTCTCTCATCTATGGAACATAAGAACTAGGATGATCGGTAGGGGAAGAAAGGGATAAAGAAAAGGGGGGTAATCAGAAGGGGGAATGAAACATGAGAGACTATGGACTATGAGAAACAAACTGAAGACTTCAGAGGGGAGGGGGTGGGGGAATGGGATAGACTGGTGATGGGTAGTAAGGAGGGCACGTATTGCATGGTGCACTGGGTGTTATACGCAACTAATGAATCATCGAACTTTACATCAGAAACCAGGGATGTACTGTATGGTGACTAACATAATATAATAAAGAAAAACATTAAAATAAAAAAATATAGGACAGCCAGCTAAATTTGATTTCAGCTAAACAATGAATAATTTTTAGTATAAGTATGTTTATGTACAATAAAAAAAAAGATTGTTTATCTGAAATTCAAATTCAAAAAAAAAGAAAAAGAAAAAAATAACAATTTTAAATGGAGGTTTTTAATTCCTCTGTAATTGATTTTTGTGTAGTGACAGGAAGGTTCCAGTTGCATTTTGTTTTCTATATGGATATCCAATTGTTTTGCTGTCGTTTATTTGAAAGACTGTCCTTTCCCCATTGCTCTGAAATTACACCATTTTTATAAATCAAGGGCCCATAATAAGCATCTTTGTTTCAGGGCTCTATTCAGTTCCATTGGTCTATTTGTTAACCCCTGCATCCACCACAAACTTACTTACTATAGCATTTTAACAATTCTCACATATTTAGTAGTGTAACTCCTCTTATCTTCTATTATCTCAAGAGTGCCTTGGCTCTTTTTGGCCTATCGCATCTCAGTTTAAGTTTTAGAATCATTGTGTCATGTTTCATACAAACATGCACATAAATACACACATTCACCCACAGATTTGGGGCTTTATATTGGAATTATATTCTATAGATTAATTTTACAGAGAATAACTTGTTGAATCTTCACATCCATGATCATATTATATTTTATATTTATGTAGTTCTTCATTAATTTATCTAAATAGCATTTTTGTATTTTTTTTCCATGAAGTTCTTAGACGTTCTTTGGCTAGAATTATTCTTGGTAGTTGATATTTTGGTATGAATATGGTTACAAATTACATTTTTCTCACTTTCATTTTCATACTGTTTGTTGCTGTAGAAACAAAGTTTACTTTTTGTATATTGATATTAAACCCAACAACCTTTATATACACTTTTATTGAATGAATAGTTTAACTTTAGTACTTTTGAATTTTCCTCACTTGCAATCTAATCATCTGTCAATCATGGAAGCTCTGTTTCTTGTTTTTTCTGATCTCTATGTCTTTTATTTTTCTGCTTTTCATTACTGCATTGATAAGTATTTCTATTAAAATATTGAATAGAAATGGCAAAAAAAAATAAAAAATAAATCCACCAAATGGGGAAATGAGATCTATTTCATATTGAATAAAGGTACAATCTACAGTGAAGTTATAATAGTCAGGAACCATTACACATTTAAAAATCATAGCATCAAAATATACGAAGCAAAAATATTAATTATATTAGTGAAATTTTCCAATAAATAACAGTAATGGAAGACTTTAACACTTGTCTCATTCATCAACAAGTAAGACAGACAAAAGGAAATAATATAGAACATATGAATAGTATAATTAAGATTGATTTAACAATATCCTCTTTGTTCATACATGACAAAATCTATATTTATTTTCTCTTCAAGCTGTATGCCTTTATCACTTACAATAATTGATCTTTTAGACTAAAAAGAAAATCTAAAATTCCAAAGTGGTGAAATTATACAGGTACATAAGAAGTGAAGTCAAACCCTATCCACTTATAAATTCAATGTTTTTAAGTAACTTTTTTGGCAAATAAATCAAAGCTGTATAGATAATAATAACAACACTCATTCTGAAATTCGTGGGTTATAGCCAAAGCTATAGTTGGAGGTACATTAAAAGCTTTAAGAGCTTTTATTGTATAACAAAAATCATGAAAATAAGCATTCACCTAAATGTAAAAATAAATGTCAACAAAAATACATGGAAACCATATGAAAGAACCTAATAAAGATTTTATATAAACATACTTAATGAACCCTTAGTAAAGGATTATAAAATCCATTTTGTGGAGAAATTTTTTAATTGGTAAAAATACTAAGCATAATTCTATGCTGTTACAAATGAAGTTGTTAAAATGAATAATTTCTTGAGAAATACAAATTACTATACAATTGATCTGATAAGTAGAAACCCAGTAGTTTAATGCCATGAAACAAACGGAAAAAAACTGACAAAGAATTTCTTCAAGAAAGAGATAGGAAGTATAGTATATGGTTATATATGTGAATTTCTTCACATTTTAAAGAAGAGATCATTATCTTGAATTTCAGTAGTACAAGGAAGAGATTGTATTCCATTACATAGAAACTGGTATAGACATCTGGTTTATTTCACAAACCAGTCTAATTCTGATATCAAAGCCTATCAACAAGAGCACAAAGAATTACAGACCAACCTCATGACTAGACTTGAAAAAGTAAATACTGATAAGTGATAGAATAACAAACACTGATACAGCGTTTATTATATGCTAGATAATGTCCTCTATGTTTCCTATTAGCTCATTTAATCCTTACAACAACCTATGAGGTAGGTACTATTACAATGCCCATTTTATATAAATAAGAAAACATACAGAGAAGTAAAACAACTTGCCTGTAGTTATATAGATAATAAGTAAAGGATCTAATATTTGAACCCACTAGAGCCCACTTCCTTTTCCCACTACATTATAGTATATCAAAATAACGTACCTTGACCATGTAGGATTTCTTCCAAGAATACAAGTTTGGGTTAGTGCTAAGAACTCTGTATATTAAGTCAAATATCATATGAGCATCTTACTGGGTGCTGAAAATACATCTGGTAAAATTCACTATTCATTCCTGGTTTAATATGTAAATATATCATAAAGTTAACATAATTAACATACAAATTCTTGTTAAAGTAAGAATAGGAGGATGGAGCACCTGGGTGGCTCTGTCGGTTAAGTGTCTGCCTTTGGCTCAGGTCATGATACCAGGGTCCTGGAATCAAGCCCCACATCGAGCTCTCTGCTCAGCAGGGAGCCTGCTTCTCCCTCTCCCTCTGCTCCTCCCCTCTGCTCATGCTCTCTCTCTCTTGTGCGCACTTTCTCAAATAAATAAGTAAAATCATTTTTAAAAAAAAAGGAATAGAAGGATAGTTCAACCAATAGCCATATCACATTTAATGAGTAAACATTAAATGCACTTCTGTAAAAGTCAGAAAAAGGGAAAGATCCCTATTATCATCACTGTTGATCTTTGTTTGGAGTTTATACCCTGTGCGTTAAGATTTTTTCAAAAAAAGAATAGTATACCATGCAAATATTTTTATAATACATTAAGTGGGAGGAAAAGCAAATTATATAAGAATAAAAAATATACTATTTATATTTAAAAGTAGATTACGAAAAAAAAGTAGATTACGAAAATGCATCAAAGAAAGATAATCATTGTTACCTCTGGAAGATAAGATTTTGAGTGATTTTTGAAATGTTTGAACATTTTCCCACATTTTCCAGATTTGCACTAATATACCTACTGTTGTGTTCTTCTCATTAAAGAAAGGGAAGTTTCACTGCAATGTGCTGGAAATCTGATAGAAAATATAGTACACGTGTTCCATAAATATTCGCTTATTAAGCATCTATTATAGAAGTTCAGACATTCTGGACTCATTTTCTAGCACTAGAAATTATTATACAAGATCTCATTGCACACTAACCTGAGCTAATTTAGATATACAAACTCTTAATTTCCATTTGAGGTTAGCGTTTCTTAGCTACTCCCCACCACCTTGAGAGTAGATTACAATGAATGCAAAACTCAGACCAAATCTTTCCATATACACAAACATTTATTAAACAAACATTCATTGAAGCAGGCACAAAACTTATTTCATACAACCTGTTTCATAAGCTTCCAACATCCCAGCAGTCTGCCCTAGGTGTTCCAGCCACCATCTTGCAAGGCAGGTTCATTTGAGGTAGATTTGACAATATTCCTGAGGCAGGATTCCGTTCACATTATAGTTGGCATCAGGCAGTTCCAATCACCTGACCCAACGACTAGACATGGGACAATTTAAAGATCAAGCCCCAGATCTATTTCTAATGGTACTGGCTACCAGCCTCAGCAGAAAGTAATAACCTTTCATGAAGGGTGAGAGGGTCTCTGAATGTTGTAGCTATTCCCCATATCTTAAATAATTTCAATTTCACCACTCAGAGCTCATTTATAACATCAGGCTGATTAACAAGCTTCTAATTTTGCTGATATACACCTATTTCTGCTATTCTCTCTGCTAATAACCAAAACCTTAGCTGTGGCTTCGGATAACAGACATCCATGTGGCGGGCGCCTCTGGAACATACTCTAATATCCTGCTGATCCTCCCTGAAGTGGGAGTTTTAGCAAGGCAACTTACTGGCCCTAGATCTCAAGCTTGACATACACATTATCATACTGTCTAGGCTTAAGTATTTTTAAGTAAAATACTGACATAAACAAAATGGATTTTGAATAATACCAAACAGCCTTTAACTGGAACAGGGAGCCATGGATAAGTACTAGGCAATGAGGTTGTAGATATTTATGGAAATTAATTGATGGAAAATGAAATACCATATGCGATATAAATGATCACTGAGAGCGTCTATATACAGAATAGATTACACTAAAAAATAAAACTGAAGTGTGAGAGGTAATAAGGAATTTTTCTTGATTTGTTTCTTTGTTTCAGATCACACTTGCTGAGTTTCCTTTCAATTAAAAAATTAATACAAGTTCATTATATAAGATTTGGGGAATATAAAAAGTGATAATAAAAAATAAAAATCCCCTCAAATCCTAGCTCTTTTATAAACATAGTTAGCGTTTAATGTAAATCCTTTCCATTTTCTTCCATTCCTATGCATATAATTTATTTTCCAAAGAATGTACAACAATGTTTAACTTTTTTTCTGATCACAAAAGTAATATACATTTAATTTAGAAAACAGAAAAGCACAAAGAAAAAACAAATCACCATAATCCTTTCATTCACAGGCACCATATTTTATTTGTACTCTTAACCCAGCAGCTGATATGTGCCACATTGAGAGGACTGTGTTGTCTGCTTACTATGTGCTCCATTAATAAAGAGATCATTTGCCCACGCTATACTTAGAAAGATAACATATTCTAAAACCAATATTGTAACCATGGCTTGAAGGGAAGGAAGGAGACAAACCCATTTATATCAGAAAATGATTCTAAAGCTTACTCCTTGAAGGCCTTACCTTTTTATTGCAGGAATTGACCTTTCTCAGATGTCCATTGCCCAAATTGTGTATTGCATGCCAAGGAGTTAAGTCAGATTACCGCTATACTTCTTGCAGTCTAAGTTCCACATCTCTATTTGTATTTCAATGAAAAGGATTCTTGCTGTACCAAGTCATTAAGGCTCTAAGATCTTTGCAACTCTTAATGGCAGCCCACCAGGGAAAGCCATTGTAGAACAAAAATGGTTTTAGGATTACAGGAGAAAGCCTTGTTTGCAATGCTGTTGCTGCTGTGTGTACTACCTTCTGTGATGTGGCATGAATGGATTTAGATATAAATCTAAGGCTTTGCAGACTAAGCGCCCTCATCAAATAGTATTTATTGGGGTTTATAGCTGAGATAGTATTTTCCTTAGAAACCAGGTGCAGCAGGAAATTTGATTGAGAGCAGGAATTTTAACACAGATACACATATTAACCTTTCGTGCAGTGTCTTCTTAACCTAATACCCTAAAACCATATACTTAGTGCTTGTAGTAGAAAAATTTATAAAGAGAGAAATTTTCCATTTGATTTAATTCTCCAGTTATGATCCATTTTTTTCCCTCAAATTTTCTAAATCCACGTTAGAGGTGTGCAATGATTACTGTGATTTTCAATTTCTTCTTCTCTTTATCTGCATATGGATAAACCAGGTCAGATCAGGAATAAGTTAGAATTGGGGAAATATTTTCCACCTCTTACCACACACAGAAAAAAACATAAGTAGCTACTATTGTCCTTTTTTATAACACACTAATGAATCTCTTGAATTAGAAGCTAAAAATTAGGGGTGCCTGGGTGGCTCAGTCGTTAAGCGTCTGCCTTTCCACTCAGGTCATGATCCCAGCGTTCTGGGATAAAGCCCCGCAGAGCCCCTTGTCAGGCTCCCCGCTCAGCGGGAAGCCTGCTTCTCTCTCTCCCACTCCCCCTGTTTGTGTTCCCTCTCTCGCTGCCTCTCCGTCTGTCAAATAAATAAATAAAATCTTAAAAAAAAAAAAGAAGCTAAAAATTATAAATGTCGGGATGAAATGAAGTTCAATCTCAGAAGGTAGTAAAGATTAAAAAGTTTTGGACAATGAGGCAAATTGTGTTTTCCAGGAAACTATTTTCTGAGATGTCACCAAGGAGGCAGAAGTGAGCTTGAAAGCAGAGGTGGAGCTAAGGAAGGAGTGGGTGGAAAGGTTAGAGACCGATCTCTAAAGAGGCTTTCTGTTGGGAGCTGACTGTAGAGTAAATGCAGGTGACAAATGACCTTTGACCATCTTCCGACTGTATTGTTGATTGTAAAAAGAAGATAGGCTATCTAAGTCTTACTTTAGAGAAACACAAAATGTGTACAAATTCCCCAGGCTCAAATATATTATGTGCAAAAATTTGAAAGAAATAAAGTCACATCTCCAAGGAACGAGGAAGCAAACTTAACCTTCTCGTTATTTTACCTGTCTGACTTTAATTATACTGTATATGCAATTATCTAGACCCTGTGGTTTAGAAATTCAGCAGTTGGGAAGTATGATAAATTTGGAAGCCTGTTAGAAAGCTCTGAATAGTTGAAGACACAAACTTCAAATTCCTCTTAGAGCAGCTAAATTCAAACTGGACTTAATTGCCTCTACTGGATTGTCTGAAATCTACAAATTGGTAATCTTTTTCTATGAAAAAAGTATAACAATAAAGACTGAAAAAGGACTGTCCTCATAGTCCATTGCAATAAATTGAAAAGTTTAAGACTGAAATGATGACAAGTATTTATTTATACTAAAGTATGGGGGCATTTTGAGTAGGGGAAAGAGGTAAAGAAAAGCAATTATTTTATTAAAATATGAGAAATTACTTTAAAATTAAGTTTGTTTGGGATGCCTGTGTGTCTCAGTTGGTTGCACATCTGCCTTCAGCTCAGGTCCTGGGTCCTGGGATCGAGTCCCACATTGGACTCCCTGTCTTCCCGTTCCCCCTGCTTGTTCTCTCTCTCTCTCACAAGTAAATAAATAAAATCTTCTAAAAAAAATTAAGTTTGCTCTAGCCTTGATTCATTAGCAAATTTTTTGAAATGCAGACATATTTTTCAGCTACACATTCCATATATTCCATACATTCTATTGAGCTTGAGAGTAAGGATTAATTTTAGGTTTGGATCCTATCCCTTCTCTAATATGTGCTATATTTATATGCATGTAACACTTATATATGTATTACACTCATATGTACTGCCCATACATACTACATGCAATCAGAAGGTTAAATTATATGGAAAGTAATCAGCATCACCAAAAAAAAATTTACGTGGATAATAGTCTACTTAAAAAGCGTCTTCTTAAAAGTCTACTTAAAAAGCCTAAAAATAATCGTTGAACACCACATCAAAAACTAATGATGTACTATATGCTGGCTAATTGAACATAATAATAAATTTTTTTAAAACCCTAAAAAGTGTAACACATTTTAGAGAATATTTTCAAGTGGGGCTAGAAATGAAGAAAATGTTTTTATGGTTATATCACTTCTATTTGTATTAGCAATATCTTCCTAGCTAGAGAATAAGTTTAATTGAGGAAAAGGTATATTTACAATATATGTTCCTGCTTCTATATGTTATTGTATGTTGTGTATAGTGTATATTCCTTGGAATGTCTATTCTTTCTTTTCTCAGTCAATCTGAATATTGGTACGTGTTAAACACTCAGATTATGACTCAAAAGAAATATTAGCCATCCTTTGAAGACTGCCTTTTGTCCTACTAACCTCACAAAATGTTTCTTGACTTCCTGCAGTCCACAATCACGTTCTTTCTCTGAATTTTTGTAATGCTTAAAATTTATACAAACTTTGTATCATTTGATATCTTTCCAAAATGGTTATTATTTTCTTTGTTCATGTTTATCTTGTCTCCCTGACTAGTTAATATGCCATTTGAGGATAGGTATTATGTCTTGTACTTCTCTGTATTACCAGGACACCTAGCTCAATGCCTTGTACATAGAAGTATAATAATTATGATTGTTAAATATAATTACTTAAATGACTGTTTAATTATATTGTTCTGGTATAACCCATGGAGTTTGACTTTTAGAAGATACTTATACTTAATCTTTAAGAAAATGGGGTGGGAGCAACTGGCTGGCTCAGACAGTAGAGCGTGTAACTCTTGATCTCATGGTTGTGAGTTTGAGCCCCACATTGGGTGTAGAGATTACTTAAAAATAAAATATTTTTTTAAAAAGATACTTATATTTGTTTACTTTAGATGGGCAGGGGGAATTAAATAATGTTTTAAAAATCTTGATCTTGTTTAATAAAAATTTAGCCAAACGATTTGTTCTGCATTAAAAAAAAAGATATTTGATTGTGTTATAAACACTTTAAGAAATGCCATTGCTATCTTTGACTGTATCAAAAATATTGTCTAATATTGAAGCTCTCCAGTAAAAAATTTGGAATAATCATGCACTTTTTTTCCCTCAAGTTCAAAGCAGAATAGTTTTTACCTTTCATATGAAGAACATAACTGAAAATTAGTTTTAAGAAGTCTGGTACTTTTTCCATAACTAACTCATAAAGTTCGGTTTTATTTCAGAAGACATCTTTATAGAGCTTGAAATTGTGCTTTTCAGTTAGTGACAAGACAAACTTATATGTCTTACACATTTTAGACATGTGAATGCTATATATTTTTGACAAATCTGTGCTCAAATTGTTTTTTAATACTTCCTTTTTACATAGTGACCAGCGTTGGCTGTGGATAGGTTTGAATAAAAGGAGCCCAGATTTACAAGGATCCTGGGAGTGGAGTGATCATACACCAGTAAGTTTAAACTTTCTTGTTTGGGTTAATATATAGGTATTATTTGTTTCCATACCAAGTAAGTTGATGGTTAAATAATACATCCACGTGCTATATAACCATTAAAATTATGAAGAAGTATTTTTATTGAATGAAAATACATTCACATATATGAAGTGAGGAAAAAGATATTACCTCACTTTTATTTTAAAAAATAACCATACATACATACATAAATAAATACGTATTTTTTTTTAAATTTAAAAAATAGTCATATGGACAGTTTCTCTATAGTCCTAAAATTATGGATATATAGATATAGTGGTCATCTTTGGATAGTAAAATGTTTTTTTCTTTTTCTTTGTGCTGTTTTTTATTTCCTTTTCTCACAATGAGAAGCTTTTACTTTTATTATCTAAAAATATAAGAGCTGTGTAAAAAAGAATGTATCTTTCTTGGGGGAAATAATTTGGGGAAACTCCAATAAGACCTTAAATACTATTTCAAATGTTTACATTACCCTAAAGAGAGATTTTAGGTAACACTTATAGGAGCAAATTATTCTCAAATTTATTAAATATTTACTCCACATTAGCATTGTATCAATTCATCATTTATTCTTTCCAAATGTAAAATTTCTTGACTTTCATTTTCAAACGGGAACATAACTGAAATTAGTTAATTGAATAACTAGCATTTCAACACATGCCAAAAAAAAGGTCTTTTGCAAGCTCCTTATTGTCTGCGATTCCAGCTGCAAACTTAATACACTATTAACCTCCACTTCTGAAACTGTGGCTTCCTTTGTTTGGAAACTGATGACGGTATGATATTTTCTAAGTAATCTCATGATTTAACATCCTGATATTTAAAAAAAAAAAGATGAAAAAGTTCTCCTTCTGTGGCATGTGAATGTGTTTGAGTTATTAAAGCTGCCTAAATTACATCTAAATTGCAAATATTTATACATCGGTCTTAAGTTCTCAAGCGTCTCTTGTTTTTTAAGGTGTCTACTATTCTCATGGAAAATGAGTTTCAGCAGGATTATGATATCAGAGACTGTGCTGCTGTCAAGGTCAGTACAATGCTGAAAAATCTGCATATTTAAAAAATAAATTTGGCATTGTGTGCAGTCAGGCAACAGATCCACAGAGTGCCGTTTGTGTGTGGAGCACGATATTAGATGGAATGGGAGGTAAGAACACCCATGGTCCCTCCCTCAAGCTACCTAACTTAGACTTAATTTGAAAAGATAAAATTCATATTCAAGAAAGGTGACTCGTATTATTATACAGTAATAGGCTCCAAATTAGTGGGCTGAGGAGGGCCGATGAAATGCAGAAGAGGAAGTGATTCCTCTGGCCTGGTTCCAAAAAGAGGTGGAATTGAACCATGCTTTTGTACAGGTAGGTTAAGGTACGCCTTTCTAATGAGGGATGGCATGAGGAGGTGGCCTCAAATAAAGGGAGAGTGGAAGGAAGAGGCTAAGGCAGTGAGGAGAAGAGAGTACAGATCAAATTTTTCATTGGTGCCATGGTTGAAAACAAAGTTGGGAAATTAGATTGATGGTAGGCAACAGCGTTATAAAAGGGTTTTGACGTGAACCAAGGAGGGTGTGAAGAAGATTCATCTCAAGTCAGATTTCAAGATGCAGCAAATGGGAACAGATGACATAAAAGACCAGTTAGACATGTTCCTTTGCAAAATTCATTCATTTATTGACCCCATAAAGTAGTCCAAGTGGTCTGTGATGCTCTGGGGTATACACCAAAGACAGGGTATAAAACAGTTGTTGTCTTCACAGAACTTACATCTAGTAGGAGATAAGTAAACAAGCAATTACAGGAGCTATGACAGATGAGGTGTAAGTTTTATGGAAGAACAAGAGTGTTATGGGAGGTGATGATGATGACTAACACTGGTAATGGTGACGATGGTAGCATCAGCTAACACTTGTTAACTCATGAGCTAGGTACTTATTATTTCACTTAATACTTATGTGACCTTGTGAGGTAGGTACTATTACATATTCATCTTTCAAGGAAGAAATTTGAGTTCTGAGTAAGTATACATGGTTACAGAGCTGAAATTTAAACCCATGTGTCTGGGGCTACCCTGCTGTATGACTAGGTGTTGATAGAAATAGAAAGGGTATGGTTTGTGGAGAAAATACTACATTTTAGTTTAGATATTTTGAACTCAAGCTAGTAGTAAAAAATATCCTATAGTAAGTTGAAATCAAAAGATCAGAGTTGAAGGAAAAATGTGTATTAAAAAAAAGTGCAAAGGGCCAGAAGTAGATTTAGGAGAACTGTCAATGCATGAAATGTAAGACGAGGAAGTAGGAGACATATAGATTATATCTTTGCTATGCAACC
This sequence comes from Ailuropoda melanoleuca, assembly GCF_002007445.2. Classification (NCBI taxonomy): domain Eukaryota; kingdom Metazoa; phylum Chordata; class Mammalia; order Carnivora; family Ursidae; genus Ailuropoda; species Ailuropoda melanoleuca. The sequence goes on along the minus strand of NC_048219.1, from coordinate 129,743,411 downwards.
CCAAGAAAGAGATTCAAGAGAGTGATTGTCCAGAAATGTTGCAGGAAGCTTGAGACAAAGAACTGAGAAGGCCACTGGAAAGCACTATTTTCAAAGCAATTGTTCTAGTAAAACAGTATAGTATCATGCCATTTTTATAGAATTCTCAGTTTAACACATGCGAAGGTAAAAACTTCGGAGAAGCTTGTAAAGTTTCCAGAACACTGATGCAAAAGCTATGTTCTATGTAAATAGAGTTCTTACATGTAAAGAGATTAGAAAATCTACCAAAAAAAAAAAAAAAACCCAAACAAACAAACAAAAAAACCCACCTAAATAAAAGAGACGCTGATGCAGCCTATGTCAGGAACAAGGCCAGCCAGGGCAGTGTTCTAGAAGGAGAATCTCCCCTCACTTGCCTGAGTACCCCGCAGAATCTTGGCCTTAAGAGAAAACAGTCCAAAAAGTGATGGAGATTTCTCCCAGGTCATGCCTTCCCATTTCCTTTCTTGCCTGCTTCCTGGCTGGAGTTTGTAGAGACCTATCTCGGATCACCTAGAGGTGGTTAACTTCCTAGCAGTGCAGAGCAACACCAGAGCAGGAACCTGGGCCCTTGATGTCAGACACTTATGTCACATTTTCACAGATCTGCTTTAATCATAGTCTGGTTTTGGGAAGCCACTGAAGTAAACACTTTGTTTTTAGCTTGACCTTTCTCAAATTTAAAGGTACAATCTATAATTTCATATCAGCAAAGACAGAAAAAAAAACCCAATAATTTACATTTTGGGTATAAACATGACCTTATGATATATTTCCTGTATCAGCCCCTTTGAAGATTCTTGATTAGGCTGTTAACTCTTTGAACACTGTATTCATTCATTAAACAAGTATCTTAGGTGCTAGGGCTAAAATAGATTAAAGACCGTAGGGCTTACACTTTAGTGGTTTATAAAGCTACATCAACTTCAAAATATTCTACAATCCTCTTCCTCCTTTAGGTCATTCAGAGGCCAGGACGAAGAAGCTGGTTTTTCTATGATGACAGAGAATTTATTTACTTAAGACCTTTTGCTTGTGATACAAAACTTGAATGGGTATGCCAGATTCCAAAAGGTAAGTGGTAGTGATTCCTTTTCACAAATGCGAACATTGTAAATGCTGAACCTAAAGTAAATAAGAGAACATTTTAATCTATAATTATAACTTTAAAAAGGCTATGGGGATGTAGTTACTATATTAAGCTCCATCCTGCCTGACTCCTACCCCAAGTACAAGGCTAGTTTATTGAGATTAGATAGTACTTTCCTCTTTGATCATGAAAGAATTTGTATAGAAGATAGAATTTAAGATGAATTTAGAGAGATTAGATTTTGGAATGAAAGATTGTTTCAACTAAAAGAAGACACATCGGGTGCCTGGGTGGCTTAGTCAGTTAAGTGTCTGCCTTTGGCTCAGGTCATGGTCCCAGCGTCTGGGATCAAGCCCCACATAGGGCTCCTTGCTCAGCGGGGAGCCTGCTTCTCCCTCTCCCTCTGCCCCTCACTCGTGCTCTCTCTCTCTCTCACTCTCTATCTCAAATGAAGAAATAGAAATTTAAAATAATAAAAATAAAAGAAGACACATAGTGGAGGGAATCATTTCAATTTTTATATTGATGCAAAATAAAGGACAAAATGAAGATAAGCTTGGGAAGAACAAGGCAAAAGTCAAGAAACCAAAATTTGGCAGGTCTCTATAACATGTAGAAGCAATTCGGACTGAACTCCAAAACTGCTAGTAGTTTATAGAATTCAAATTCAAATTGAGGAATCCAGTTAACCTGATAGTAGAGGCTTTGGTGACAAAAAAGGAGAGAAAGGAGAATAAAGAGATACCCTTTTACTTAGCTTGTTAATAGGAAAATGTTGAAGAAATATTAAGGAAAATGTTAAGATTTTTAACAGCCAAATAATGTTTTAATAACTTAAAAATAATTTTAAATAATTTTATTGGATATATTAAATTAATTAGTGGTAAATGCACAGAAAGCCCTAAACTAAATTTCTGAACTGAATGTAGATCATTGAAACTAAAGGTATATCCTCCTCTAAGCTCTCAAAGAACCCAGAGGGTTCCTTCACACAACTACCTATTAGAAAATTGTTCTTTTTTCCCCTAAAAGGGCCACCACCATATTGCCTTTAAAATGCATGATATCCAGTACAGTAACTGGCAAGTATCTTTCACAAAGGCAACTGGCAGTCCATTAATAAAAGAGGAAACTGTGTGTGTGTGTGTGTGTGTGTGTGTGTGTGTGTGTGTGTGTGTGTATGAGGTTTTTCTAAGGGAGAAATTATACCTGAGTTATTCCTGATAATTTGATGAAACCTTAAAGAGTAACAAAGGGAGGGGCGCCTGGGTGGCACAGCGGTTAAGCGTCTGCCTTCGGCTCAGGGCGTGATCCCGGCGTTATGGGATCGAGCCCCACATCAGGCTCCTCCGCTATGAGCCTGCTTCTTCCTCTCCCACTCCCCCTGCTTGTGTTCCCTCTCTCGCTGGCTGTCTCTATCCAATAAATAAATAAAATCTTTAAAAAAAAAAAAAAGTAACAAAGGGAAACGAGTTTGGGCACCTTTTAAACAAGCAGGGAAGTAACTAACATATGTAGCTACTTTGGATAATGTCTCTGGTTTGAAGCAGAAATGGTGATGGTCCCATTAGTCTTTGGTGTTGGCTAACATGGCACAGAGAGTGTCGTTGCTCCCTCCAACGTGTGCCCTCACTGGTAGCTGCTACCCCACCCCAATGCCTCCTGTTTGAGCGGTGGGGAAGACCCAAGAGTTCACACCAGCATAACCATAGAAATTACAAACCAGTAACCACAGGAAATACTCCAAAGAGCATGTGGTTGTCTTTTTTTCTTTATATGTATTTTTTATTTTAAATGAAAAAGAAGGGAATTAACTAACTTATCAAACATCAATCTATTAACTAACTGAACAAATCTTCTAAATAATTGCACCCCCGCTGTCCCCATGCAGAAACAAGATTTTAAACCTAAAGAACTTCCTGCCTCAGCCTATTCACAGTTGTCTGAAGCAATCAATGATTGCTTGATCCAGAGTTTAAATGTTAGGTAAACTCCCCTTTGATAGTCCCTAAATTCTAAGTTACGATGTGTCATATTCGCACAGCTGGATATTTTCTCAGTTAGTAGAGCCTCCAGAGTCTGCTCAACTGGATAGTTCCATATTAATCTGTATTTTTCTGGTTTTCTGAAAGCAGTTTACTTCTTCAGGGGCCGAAATCACCATACTTCTTCTCTAGCTCTTGCCTTTTTAAAAAAGGCAAAAGATTCATATGATCTGAAGAAAAACCAGAGTATTTGCCTTTTTGGTTACCTGACCCATTGGTTCTAATTAGTCCTCTTCTCTAAAAGGGATATTTTGACAAACTAAAAATTTTAAATGGCCATAGCACTATAGATAAATATAATTTTTAAATATTATTTTTAATTGAAAAAACAGTATCCAAATAAGGCTCATAAAAATATTTTTAGGAAAATCACCTATAATGCTATTACCCAAAACACGACTGTATATTATATATATATATATATAAATTTATATATAAAAATAATTTATATATATATTATATATATATATAACCATATATACAATACCAATACCATATACCATATATATACATACCACATCTTTTTTATTCATTCATCTGTCAGTGGACATCTGGGCTTTTTCCATATTTTGGCTACTGTAGACATTGCTGCTATCAACATTGGGGTGCATGTGCTTCTTCAAATCACTACTTTTGTGATAAATACCTAGTAGTGAATTTGCTGGGTCATAGGGTAGCTCTATTTTTAACTTTTTGAGGAACTTCCATACTGTGTTCCAGAGTGGTTGCACAAGTTTACATCCCCACCAACAGTGTATGAGGATTCCTCTTTCTCAGCATCCTTGCCAACATCTTTTGTTTCCTGGTTGTTAATTTTAGCCATTCTGACAGGTGTGAGGTGGTATCTCATTGTGGTTTTGATTTGCATTTCCTTGATGCCAAATGATGTTGGGCATTTTTTCATGTGTCTGAACAGAAGTTTTTGACAAGATTGCAAACAAGAAACTATGCATATTTTCAACTGACTCGACCCATTGTTGATAGAAATTATCCAATATACAAAGAACTGACTCAAAGAGAGAAACCAAAGATGTTGGACATATAGGCAGTCCTCTGAGTAAGGTCTTCAATGCGATAGGCCCAGATACAACAGCAAAATTAAGAACAGCTATTTTACGCTGTAATTTCCAATAGTCATCAAACTATGTCTGTGCCTTGAAACCAGTATGACCTAAAACCAGAATGAAAAGGAGAAGACAGCAACTAGCATCGTGGGGGGAGCCGCTCAGCCCTGGAATTGTCTGGGTGCTTCCAAGGCAGTCTTCAAGTGATTTTCACAGTTGTGGGTTAGGTAGTGGAATCTTGTTTTTTTTTTTATAGAATAAAGAGTTGAATCTCAGGGAGCTAAGCAGCTGATCCAAGGTCCCACAGCAGTGAAGATCTGAGGGCATTTGGATCCTGACCCACCCAACTTCAAGGCCCATAATTCTTTGTAAAGTACCATATTTTCTCTGTTTCCAACTAGGAATTCTGGGTGATTTTTATTATTTTTCTCCCAGTTTTGTCTCTCACCTCCCCAAAAGTTTCATACTTGATTACTGTACATTGTTTACAAGGATGCCTTGGGGAACAATGAACTCTTCTGACCCAGGTTTATAGAACAATCATTCAAATTGCATTAGATGGAGATGTAGTTCCTGAATAACCTCATTCTGCAGTGATGATTATCTTGGTGCCTGTTCCTTAGTGCTTCTACGTAATGTATAGAATATACTTGTTTACATACTTATACTTTCTCATTATTAGCCATGTTTTATCCATCTAGTCTTCCTTTGTGGCTTCTGTGATATAAGGTGGAGAACTGCTAGGAATACTTTAATAGTTAACAGATCTGCCTTTTTGATTGCCACTAAAGCAGATTTAGTTTAGGCCCCACAAAATTCAAACCGGAGCAATCGTAATATGAAAGGAAATGGTTTGGCCAGAAATGGTGGAACTCAGCAATCCCGCAAGAGCTCTTGAGTTAGATTAAAAGCACTTACTTACAGTATGACAATATCTGTAATTGGATACTAATCTTGAGCCTTTTGCTTTCTTTCTTATATAGGCCGTACTCCAAAAACACCAGACTGGTACAATCCAGGTAAGTTAAGAAAACTGAAACTTAGCCAAAGCTGCTTCTACTTTTCCAGTAATGTACTTAATTATTTAAGCTCAGGCCTAAGTGCCAGATTCTCTATCACATCTTCAAGGGAGATGAAATACCTCCAGGCAAGAAAGGTGATTCGCTGGTGTGGGATGAGGCTGTGGGGCTGGATTTGTTCCCCTCTGTGAGTACAGGAGGGCGGCAAAATCTCTCACTGGTTCAGCAATCCTTGGTGCTTGGCAGGCAGCACTGCCTTGGCCAGAGAGAGCCAATAATCTAAATGAATTACTATTTATAGATAGTTTTCGAGCATTAATTCTTGCTTGGAGGGTGCAGTTTGATGTGCGTGTAACTCCAGTATTCTTCTTCTTCTTTAGAGCGTTCTGGAATTCATGGACCTCCGGTTGTAATTGAAGGGAGTGAATACTGGTTTGTTGCTGATCCCCACTTAAACTATGAAGAAGCTGTCCTGTATTGTGCTAGCAATCACAGCTCTCTGGCTACACTGACATCTCTTGCAGGACTAAAAGCCATCAAAAACAAAATAGCAAATGTAATTTGAGAGAATATATTTTTAAATATTTTTCTTATTTTTTATTTATTAAAAATTATTTCAGAAATCTTGCCAAAATCTACAAAAGTTAAATGTTCCTTTCTTTTTTTATAATATTTTTTTCAAAGATTTTATTTATTTATTTGACAGAGATAGAGACAGCCAGCGAGAGAGGGAACACAAGCAGGGGGAGTGGGAGAGGAAGAAGCAGGCTCCTACCACAGGAGCCTGATGTGGGGCTCGATCCCATAACGCCGGGATCACGTCTTGAGCTGAAGGCAGACGCTTAACCGCTGTGCCACCCAGGCGCCCCAATAATTTTTTATTATATTATGTTAGTCACCAGACAGTACATCCCTAGTTTTTGATGCAAAGTTCCATGATTCATTACTTTAGTATAACACCCAGTGCACCATGCAATACGTGCCCTCCTTAATACCCATCACCAGCCTATCCCAATCCCACCCCCCTCCCCTCTGAAGCCCTCAGTTTGTTTCCCAGAGTCTATAGTCTCTCATGGTTCATTCCCCCTTCTCTTTACCCCACCTTCCGTCTTCCCTTTCTTCTCCTACCGATCTTCCTACTTCTTATGTTCCATAAATGAGTGAAACCATATGATAATTGTCTTTATCACCCTTAATCTTGATGGTAAGTGGGCTGGGGTTGGTATGGAAGCTGCACGACATCTTCAAATCCAGGCTCCTTTTGTCTTTTTGCTGGGCCATCCTTAACATAATAAAGTTTCCAAGCTCAAGTTCAGGGTGTTCTGTCTAGGGTCTTTTCTAGAAGCCACCCAATGACATATAGCTCACTGGCCACTCCAGTCTCTAAGGAGGCTGAAAAAAAGCATTTTGTAGAAGTTGAAAGACAATTGTAAATGTTCCTTTCAAGTAAAATTTGCCCAACAATATCCAAATTCATCATTTCATGTTAGAAAATTTAGAATAGAAAAGTTAAATAGAGCTACATAATGTTCTAAAATATTCAAGATTAGGGGCGCCTGGGTGGCTCATTGGTTAAGCGTCTGCTTTCGGCTCAGGTCATGATTCCAGTATCCTGGGATTGAGCTCCGCGGGGAGTCTGCTTCTCCCTCTCCCACTCCCACCACTTGTGTTCCCTCTCTCACTGTCTCTCTCTCTGTCAAATAAATAAATTTTTTAAAAAGTTTATAAAAAAATATTCAAGATTAATTATAAATCTCAACTTATAAGATGAGCATAAATAGATAATATAAAATATTCTAATTCTTTGTTAGATTTTGTACTAAAAGTTAACTTTATAATTAACTTGAGTTTTTGTTTCCTCTAATAACTAACTTTGTAAAATAGCTTTTTGTAGAAAAAAATAATTTTTTATTTTTAAATTTATAATTATTTGCAATAGAACACTATATATCCAATTAGCCTATGCCTATAATTACAGTGACCATATTTTCTGTATGCAAAATAGCTCATAGTGTTATACAAAGAGTTCTCAGCTACTTCTTTGGTGAAAAGACCTGGTTTATATGCTTTAGAAACCAAAGTAATGGAATGTCTGGAAATTTTGGTGGTTGTGGTTATGGTGGGACCGAGTATTTAAAAGAAAACTCTTTTAGAAACTCAGTGTATATAAGGATGGGTAATTTTGTTGGTTGATTGGTTTGTTTTTCAGATATCTGGTGATGAACAGAAGTGGTGGGTGAGAACTTCCGAGCAGCCAATAGATCGTCGTTCTATGTAGTATGTGACACCATTGATGTTGCCTGTGTAAAGTCATTGGAAAGAAGCAGTCCCAAATTCCCCTTTAGAAAATGCTATTTATAATTTGTTTTGAACATTAATCCATAAACTGCATGGACTACAGAAATCACATCCTTTTGCATATTAGCATCAAGAAAAAAGTGGCATAAAGTATGGCATAACATTAACTTTAGAATTAAAATTACAGTAAAAAACAGACTAGAACATGTAACTATGTTATGAGCTGTGAAATCTCTCGTTTTCTTTCAGCTTCCGATATCCATGGCCTCACTTTCCTATAACATTTCGGGAGGAATGCCTGTACATGTCTGCCAAGACTTGGTTTAGCGGTAAATTAATTCCAAATCCTCTAATGTTGATTATGTAATATGTGAACTTCAGGTTCAATTACTAGCTCAACCTTGTTTTCCTTTTGATTATACGTTTGGTTGCTTCATCTTATTTTGGTTTATTGCTAATGACCATGGCTCAAATTCCAAATGCAAATAAAAGTGCTTTTCACTGTGAATATTTTGACTTCCCTTATCCTAAAGCAGTTACTTAAAAATAAACTTAACCAGTTTCATTACTGATAAGCATATAGACAAATCTGCAAAGATAAACGGGTAGCAATTCTAAATATCGTTTAGGTCTTTCTCCTTCATTAGCCTTCGCTTTCAACCTCTTTCCCATCATCAGGAACTGTGGTGGTAACTGGTCCTTCCACCAAATGTGTGCATTTTTATAGGCAACTCTGGTGTGCTAAAACCTAGTGATACAAGTAATCACAGAAGATAGAAATGGCTAGAGAAGAAAAGGAATATATTTTAACTGTTTGGGAAAGAGCAATCAAAAGAAATTTCCTTTACTACTGGATTGTTTTTAAAATGTGCTAAATGGAAAATTCTCACCCCTGTAATCTTGCTTTTCATTTCTCAGACTTAAATAAACCAGCAGACTGCAGCACCAAGTTGCCCTTCATCTGTGAAAAATATAATGTCTCTTCATTAGAAAAATATAGTCCAGATTCTGCAGCTAAAGTACAGTGTTCTGGGGATTGGATTACTTTTCAGAATAAGGTAAAGAGAGAATTGCTACATTGTACAAATGATGATTGCTTTCATGATGGTTGTATGGCCTGTGGCAGAATCGCAGCCCGTCAAGTAACTTCACTAAGATAGCCTCTGCATGCTTCAGTAACTCACCTGATCCTCTGTAGTGCCAGAAACCAAGTTAACTCTCAAGTTAGTCATGCCTACAGGTCTTTCAAAGTAATGCAATCCTATTCTGTGCTAGTAAGCTTAAATTGCTGAAGTTGATTGGTCAATGGATTATAATACATTAAATAATAAAACAATCTCTATAGCATGAAGGAAACTGACAATTTCTGGCTGATAAATTTTCCACTTGAAAGAAAGCATCCAAGCAGCATCTACCAATTAAATTAGACCAGCAGTTCCAAACTATTTTGGGGGTGCTACACTACACATATGCTAACAAAATGATAATCATTGATCTTGCCTCCAAAGGTTTTAATGATTAAATAGATTTGGGAAAATGCTACATTCTATACCTGCCTTTTTGAAGTGCATAATCCATATTGGTATACGTTTCTCTTTGGAAATGCATTTGGCTGCTAAATAGAGAGATTGCTATACTGTGTTAAAACATCTATTCTCTCACACAAAAGAAATTTGATGGTAAGTGGGCTGGAGTTGGTATGGAAGCTGCACGACATCTTCAAATCCAGGCTCCTTTTGTCTTTTTGCTGGGCCATCCTTAACATAATAAAATTTCCAAGCTCAAGTTCAGGGTGTTCTGTCTAGGGTCTTTTCTAGAAGCCACCCAATGACATATAGCTCACTGGCCACTCCAGTCTCTAAGGAGGCTGAAAAAAAGCATTTTGTAGAATGTTTCAAGGAACACTATCTAGGGTGTACCACCCCACACCAACGTGATCATCATATTGAAAAGAAAAAGGAAGATATGTGTCTGACAACATCCATTATTAGTTGGTGGAAGGCATCTGTACTGAAACTAAAATAGTAAGGACATATTTTGTCTTTGCAAAATTAGTACAATCTTCTTTCTTCCCCCAAGGTACTGGGACTAAATTAATTTACATAGTTGATGTAAGTTTGAATTGAAATATCCTGCCCAAAAAAGGGGGAATTATTTCTTTTAAAATGTATGTTTTTATGCAAGGAGGTGATGATTACGAGTGCAGCCTTTGAAATCAGATGGAACAGAATCAAAACGCTGACCATACCACTGTCTGGCTATTTCGCTTATGGGTGAAGTTACTTAACTGCCCTGTGCCTCAGTTTCCCCATTTGTTGTGAAAATTAAATGAGATCGTATTATGCAAACTGTTTAGCACATGGAAAGCACTCAATAAATGGGAGATTTAAAAAAAATAGTTTGACTAATAAACCACTCTTTAGTTGTTTATATTGAGAGTGTATATCTGCATTCGTATAGTACTACTCTGTGAATTTCCGTATCTCATAGACCAAAAATTAGCAGCCCTCTAAAAGATGAGGTGTTTACTTCCTATGTGAGCTTCCCTGTGCCTGGAATCTAATGCTTCTTATGTGGTTTTTGTTTGCAGTGTTTTCTAAAAATTAAACCGAAATCTCTCACATTTTCCCAAGCGAGTGATACATGTCGCACCTATGGTGGCACCCTTCCTTCAGTGCTGAGCCAGAGAGAACAAGGTAATGGAATTGTTTTGGAACATGTTTTATTCTGATCTGGGGGCCAAATTAGTTCTGAGAGGCTTGGGGGAATTAGCATATTTTTAAAATCTTATTAAACTACTTTGTTATAGAATAGGTGAAAGAGTATCTTTGTAGGTAAACAAGAGGTATTCATTGACAATTTTAGTGTATCTTTAATTTGAATAAGTCAAATGCTTTAAAAAATCTCTTTCTGACAGATTTTATTACATCCTTGCTTCCGGATATGGAGGCTACTTTATGGATTGGTTTGCGCTGGACTGCCTATGAAAGGATAAACAAATGGACAGATAACAGAGAGCTGACATACAGTAACTTTCATCCATTATTAGTTGGTGGAAGGCTGAAAATACCAACACATGTAAGTTTTTTTAATCAGAAATCTATATAGCTTAGGGCACCTGGGTGGCTCAGTCTGTTGACATCAGACTCTATTTTAGCTCAGGTCATGGTCTCAGGGTTGTGAGATCAAGCCCTGCCTTAGGCTCTTGCTGGGCGTGAAGGCTGCTTAGGATTCTCTCTCTCCCTTTCCCTCTGCCCACTCTCCCCACTTCTGCTTATGTGCATATATGCGTGCACACACTTGCTCTCTCTCTCTAAAAAAAAAAAAAAAAATCTATATAGCTCTGTGAAACACCCAAGTCTTCTATAAGTTACTGGATTAAGAACAGGGTCTATTTTATGAGTCCACTTATGTGAAATGTTCAGAGCAGGCACGTCTTCAAAGATAAAATGTAGGTTAGTGGTTGCCAGAGGCTAAGGAGAAAGGAAGGATTGGGGGTGATGCCTAAAGGGTATGGCATTTCTTTTTGGGGTGGTAAAAATGTTCTAAAATTGGTTGGGGGTGGTGTTTGCACAATTGAAGATGATAAGAACTATAGAAAGTGTGCTTTAAATGGGTGAATTGTACCACATATGAATTCCATCTCAGGAAAACTGTCCCAAGGAGAGCAACAGGAGTTCCCCGGCATTCAAGCAGATGCCCCAGGTTTTCACAGTAGCTCCACTCTATAGCACTTATTTCACAACCACAGAAAGCCATCGAATAGTGAGATGCAAATAGAAAAAAATTTAAATGCTTTACTTAACATTTTGGGATTTGAGGCTGTCTCCCGAGGTCAACAGTACAAAACTGGTGATGAGTGATCATTTTTCGAAAGGGGAAAAAGTATCGTATTAACAATAATTACCCTAAACCATGATTCTGCTGCCTGCTGCTTCTGTCCTCCCTATTTTCTGGATACAGACCACATTTTGCACAGTGGCAAAGATGAAGAAATTAACTTTAAACTCAGATTCCAAAGATACGCCCTAGACAATAATCAGCTGACGTTCCTGATGCAATATAGCTTTGCTCAAGGTAGATGTTGGTGGCAAAGGGAACTCTGAGTCATGTGTAATTACGTACAAAGTAAATATTAAAATAATGCTTGGTCATTATAGAAAATTTGAGACTTGTAGGAGAGTAAGCACAATAAAGAAAACTATCAACCCTGATCCCACTTAGACCAGGAGCTTTTAAACTTTTAACCATAACTCATAGTAAGAAATACATTTAAATTACTATTTAGTACATGAATATAAATATAATATTGAATTGAAACAGATGTTTCAGGAAACAATACTTACCCTTACAGGGTATACACACTGATATTTTCTTTCTATTCTATTCTACTCTATCTGGTCTATTCTCCTTGTCCTATCTTATCCAATTTCATTATCACATATGTGAGTCAACTAAATGAGTCTCAAACCGTATTTGAACCTTAATCTATGAAATCACATTAAGTATTTCAGCATTTTTTCTTCTAGGAATTTTTCGTATATTATCTTTCTGACATAGATAAGATCTTGTATTCTGCTTTTCTAATTTAGTATTATATCATAAATAGTTTCTTATACCATTAAAAGATGTACTTGATAAGCATTTTAATAGTTGCACAGTATTTCTTGATAGGTATGCTATCATTTATCTAACCAGTGCTGAGTATTCAGGCTGTTTTCATTTTTGCATAATCGTAAAGAATGCTACAGTGAGCATTTTTGTGCATAATCTTTGGTGATATTTCAGATCACCTCCTTAAGATAGATTTTAGAAGTTGATAGCCAGGTCGAAAGATATAAGTAGTTATAAAGCTCTGATCACCAAATGCTTTCCAGAAAGGCTTATGAGTTTATGTTTTTGTCTGTAATATATTGATTGCCATTCTATCCATACCAGCATATTAATAATTTCTAACAATTGTTGAGCAGCTAATATGTGTCAGGCACTTTGCTAATGTATCATATGCATTATTTCGTTTAATCTGCACGGTAGATGTGAAAAGGTCTGTTACTCCACCTCTAAGAAATGTAGAAACAGGAGTCATGTAACTTGCCCCAAGTCGTGCAGGCACACATGCAGTCCGCATTTAAGTCTAGGTCCATGAGTCTTCAGAACCAGTGTTCTTAGCTTCTTTACAATGCTGCCTGTAAGGATCATTGTCTTCGAAAAATTTTTTGCTAATTTTGTAATTTAAATATATCAATCATATTTTTGTTTGTATTTCTCTGATATCTAATGAAAACAAACTTCTATAAGTTCAATAGTAATTTGAATTTCATGAAGAATGAATGTTCTTTTTCTTTGCCAATATTTATCAAAGACTTCATGTATTTCTTTTTTTTGCCTTCATGTGTTTCTTATAGATTTTATAACTATGTAAATATTAAACATGCTGACTCTATTTATTAAAAATATTCCTGTAAGTTTTTTCTTAAATGCTGAATACAAAAAATATAGAAATAGGTTTTGATTTTTTGTACGTGTGTACATTCAAATCTATTTCCCTTTTCTCCTCCATTTCTTTGAGGTTAGAAATTCATCATATAAATGTTAGTTAAATATATGGGTAAATCTTCTTTGCCTTTTTTTCCTGAGAGCATGATAGAGCCGTGATATATGGTATATGTTGTCAGTGAATACTAAATGCTTTTCCCTATCTTGTCCAACATCATTTATTGCATATACTTCCATTTGTTAAAAGTAATATAGGATGCCTCTTTTATCATATATTGAGTGCATGTGTGTATGAGATATACTCTTATATAGCTAAGACACTGATCTAAATACTATAATTTTGGATACTTAAAAAATATAATAAGAATAGTTATCCTTTATATATACCTTTAAAAAATAGTTTTAGCTATTCTTGTCCATTCTTCCAAACTATAGTTATTTGGTCAATCTCCAACCAAAACAATTAAATAAAATACTTCTGATGAGATTTTGACAACATTTTAGGGAGAATTAACATCTTTTTATTATCTTTCAATTCAAGAATATGGTGTAGTATATCCATTTATTCAAGGCTTCCTTTAGAGCCCTCAGTGAAGTTTTTGTAGTTCTGTTTCATTGCCTTTAAGAATGGCAGGTTTTTTCTTGATTTTCTCACTGACATGTAGAAAGCTATTGTTTGAATATTTTTATATATTTATTTCATAGGCCATCTTAATAAATCTCTTATTCTCAGAGTTTTTCACTAGATTTTTGGGGGGTTCCTAATTAGATAATCATAATCTTCAAATACCAGCTCATGCTTCAATACATATGGTAGGACTTCCAGAACTGTGGCAGTACCAGAAGAAATAGCCATCATCCTAGACTTGATCTGGTTTTGTAGGACTGTCTGCAGTCTCTCATTGTTATATATGATGCCAACTCTTTGGGGTTTTTTGTTTGTTTGTTTTTTTAGTTTCTGAGTTAGTTGTTTTTTTTTTTTTAAGTAGGCTCCACACCTAGCGCAGAGCCTGACATGGGGCTTGAACTCATGACCCTGAGATCAAGACCTGAGCTGAGATCAAGTGCCCACTTTTAACAGACTGAGCCACCCAGGTGCCCCAATGCCAACTCTGTTTAATTTATATGATTCTATAACTAGCTTATTTAGAACTTTCATTCAGGAGTAAGTACTGAATTTTCTAAAGCTTATTTCCAGCATCTATTAAAATTGTCATATATTTATATTAAATCATCTTCACCTTATCATAAAACCTAGTTACTCTGAATGGATTATTAATTTACTATTATACTGAATGGGACTTATTAGAATTGTATTTAGGAATGTTTTCATCTCTGTTCATAGAGTTAATTTTTTATGCTATATTGTCTGATTTTTTTTTCCGATGATGTCAGCTTCATAAGATAAATTGGCTAGCTTTCTGCCTTTGTGTTTTTAAATTATGACTCGGGCTGGATAATTATCTATCCCTGAAAGTTTGAAGGAATTACCTACAAAGTGATACTAGAACCCTTTTCAGAGATCGTTCTTTAATAATAAAGGGATTTGGTGCAGTGGTTGAACGCCTAAACTCCAGAGTCACATTGTCTGGGTTTGAATTCCATTCAGCCATTTAGTATGCCTTTGGAAGTTCACTTAGTTTTCTTCAGTCTCAATTTCTCATCTGTAAATTCTGATACTATTCTACCGACCATACAATGTGAGGATTACATAAGATAATTCATTTAAAGCTTTTAGCTATCTGACACATAGCTCTTAAAATGAACTATTAGTATTAATTTTCAATTTCCTCTGAAGTTACTTGTACATTTTGGCGTTTCTGCTTCTCCTTATAACAATTATATTAATTTGTACTTTTCAAGATTAATTTACCTATTTCATGGATTTTAGGGTTTTTTTAAGGTTTTTTTAAAGTTATTTAAGTTATCGCTACACCCCATGTGGGCTCAAACTCATGACCCCACGATCAAGAGTTTCACACTCTTCTGACTGAGCCAGCTAGGTGCCCCACATTTAGATTTTCAAATATATTAGAATAAAATTGTGTGTGCTATTATCTTTTTAAGTCTCCATACCTTATTTTGATTGTGTTTTTATTTTTTCTTGAGAAAAATTTTTACAAAACTGGTATCTATTGGTTTTCTCCTCTCTCTTCTCCACCTTCTACTTCTATTGCTTGTTATATTTTTGACCATAGTTTAATTTAACAAACATTTCTTTAGAAGTGCATGGATTATATACTTGAGGCTCTCATTACATGACAAAGTTTTTTTTTCTAATCATGTGTTAAAAACATTGTACTCAATGAAAACAATGTAATACCTTCTAAAAATATCTTTTTGAGAATATGAATGATTCTTATTTTTAAGATATTAAATATTACTAAATTTTTCTATCCTGTTTTTTTTAGAGTTATATTTTTGTGCATTTTCTAATCTCCTGTATTCAATTCTTAGTTCATCTTTCTTTTAAAAAACAGAATATATTTAATAATACATATTTGCATAACTCCACTACTGTGTATTTACCCAGAGAAAATGAAAACACTAATTCAAAAAGATATATACACCCCTATGTTTATTGCAGCATTATTTACAATAGCCAAGATATGAAGGCAAACCAGTATCCATTGATAGAGAATGGATAAGGAAAATGTGGTACACACACAGAGAGAGAAATATTACACAACCATAAAAATGGTTGAGGTCTTGCCATTTGCAACAATATGAATGGACCCGGAGGTATTATGTTCGGTGAAATAAGACTGAGAAATACAAATACCACCTTATTTAACTCATGTGGGAAACATCCATGTGAAAAAACAAAACAAATGAATAAACAGACAAAAAGCAGAATCAGACCTATAAATACAGAGAACAAACTTACGGCTGCTGGAGGGAAGCGGGGGAGGGAAATACAGGCTTCCAATTACAGAATAAATAAGTCGCAGGAATAAAAGGCACAGTACGGAGAATATAGTCAATGATATTGTAATTGGATTGCATGGTGACAGAGGGTAGCTACACTTGGGATGAGCATAGCATAACTATATAGGGAAGCTGGATCACTATGTTGTACGCCTGAAACTAATGTAACATTGTGTGTCAACTATACTCAAAAAACGTAATAAGAAGAAGAATACATGTTTGCCTCTATAAAAAGTTTTACTCATGAGGGGAGGGGGTGGGGGAATGGGATAGACTGGTGATGGGTAGTAAGGAGGGCACGTATTGCATGGTGCACTGGGTGTTATACGCAACTAATGAAGCATCAAACTTTACATCGGAATCTGGGGATGTACTGTATGGTGATTAACATAATATAATAAAATAAAATAAAAAAAAAGTTTTACTCATATCCCTTGTGATAGTCCTCATCTTATTCTTAACCATAATTATTTTGTTTCATTTTTCGTGCAGTGTTGATTGTGTAGCATGGATATATGTGTTTTTTTTTAAAAAATTGATAGCTCTTGGGATAAGCTTATGTGTCTTATTTTTCTAAGTGTGTGATGTGTTTCAAACATACAAAAATATAAGAAAAATATACTTGAATAAATTTTATATCTAGTATTATTGATTTATGGTCAGAGAATGAAATCTAAATAGATATTTTTTTTTTAAGATTTTATTTATTTATTTGACAGAGATAGAGACAGCCAGTGAGAGAGGGAACACAAGCAGGGGGAGTGGGAGAGGAAGAAGCAGGCTCACAGCAGAGGAGCCTGACGCGGGGCTCGATCCCATAACGCCGGGATCACGCCCTGAGCCGAAGGCAGACGCTTAACCGCTGTGCCACCCAGGCGCCCCTAAATAGATATTTTTATTTATGGATGTTTTTATAGTGACTAGTATAGGATTAAAGCTTTAAGGTAAGTTCTCTACTGTGCAGTATCTACAGTTGTCAATCATAAAACTTTTATAAACATCTAATAAATTGAATTAATAATCATTACTTTTTTGCTTTGAAATGAGAAGAATGATAGCAGAGTGTTAAATATCACTATAATTGTGTTTTCATCTTACTTTTACCAGTTTTTCTTTATCTGTTTGGAATTTATATTTAATAATAGTGCCACTGTTTTGTTTTATAATTTCCAAAGTCAGTTGCCCTTTTCCCATGCTTTGGAAATTTTTGAGGGTTTTCTTGTGATTTCATGGTCAGCTCTTCAACGGAATTTTTTACAGGAGGAAAAATCCAATTTGGAATATAAAGTTCTCCTATTAGGATCTTCAGACAGTTGTAGTTTCATGATTGTTTGTACATGTTTGCCTTTTTGTTTAGATTTTTGAGGAAGAGTCCCAATACCACTGTGCACTAATACTCAACCTCCAAAAGTCGCCTTATACTGGGACATGGAATTTTACGTCCTGCAGTGAACACCACACTCTGTCTCTCTGTCAGAAATATTCAGGTATAAATTATTATCTAGATAACTGTGGTACTTTATGCTGCTATATACATGCAGTATTTTTTCACAAAAATCTTATAAATGAATTAATATTAATTTGTAAACATAGCTTCCCTAAAATTTCAGCCATATTGTTTCAGTGAGTCGGATTATCTCAAATGGAATGTGATTTTTTTCAATTATCATTGTTTTACTTAATTAAATATCAAAATTAAGTATCAGATGGAATTTGTTAATAGGAGTTGTCTAATTATAGTAAGTTATGGTGGAAATTTGTTCTTTTTTCTACTTTGACATTTTTCAGTTGTTACTTTCTATCTTGGAGGAAGGAGAAAAAGTAATGTTTTCAATTGACTTTAGTAAACATTCACAATTAAGTTTATCACACACGCGCACACACACAAAGGTGTGAAACATTATAAATGGATCACTGTGTATACCTTGCTGTAACCCAAATAAAAACAAAACGTGCACTTAAAAATAAGAATCATTCATATTCTCAAAAAGATATTTTTAGAAGGTATTACATTGTTTTCATTGAGTACAATGTTTTTAACACATGATTAGAAAAAAAAAGACTTTGTCATGTAATGAGAGCCTCAAGTATATAATCCATGCACTTCTAAAGAAATGTTTGTTAAATTAAACTATGGTCATTTGTCCCATACTGTTTAGTAACTGCTTTATTCAGAGAAGTACTGTAAAGCAATAGTTCAATACAGCCTCTTGCAGGTTGTTTTGTACACTTTTTTCCTTGGAGCTCTCCCAGATGAAAACTTTGTAAGGCAACACTTAACACTTTCTCTTGTTGAAGGAGTTTAAACAAAAGAGGTATTTGACACCAACCTGAAATGGTAATCTTATTGCAGGCTACTTTTACTTATAGCTTTTTTCCTTCCTAAATCAGATCAACAAAAACAGAATTTTGTTCTAATTTTAGAAAACAAGTGCTGTGGCTCACACTTTTACCTAAGGTATACAGGAAGACATACCTCGTTCTTCTAACCAAAATCTAAAATAAATGAATAGATAAGTAATATCTGAAGTCGTCATTGTGCAGAAACTTGAAGAAACGTCCCATGACTTGGAGAGTGGGTGATTTTTTTATTTTTTTTTCTTTTACACACAGAAGTTGGAAGCAAACAGACTTTGCAGAATACTTCAGACACAGTAAAGTATCTAAATAATCTGTACAAAATCATCCTGAAGACTATGACTTGGTTTGATGCTCTAAAGGAGTGTCAGAAAGATAACATGCACCTGGTGAGCATCACAGACCCTTACCAGCAGGCGTTCCTAACTGTGCAGACGGTTCTTCATAACTCTTCTTTATGGATTGGACTCTCCAGTCAAGATGTAAGTTTTCAGTCCCAACTGCCAGGATTGGGTGATGGAATGTGAAATTTTTGTTGCACACAGCATTTCTATATCAGACTAAAAGAACCTGGAGATGTAAAATCTTACTCCAGTGAGTAAATTTCATGAAGTGTGTCATTTTTAGTGCCCATCATCTTTCCACTATTGAAAGATCTGGTGCTTTATTGTTTAGATTAAGAAAAAGTTCTAGTGGACATATGTAACTGAGCACTTCTTTTTATTCTAGTTAAAGACTGAGTGGGAATCAGGAACTGCCATGTCTCCCCAGCCAATGAAAAGAAGAGAGGAAGAAAAGAATCTAAAAATCAGATAGGGTTGAGTCGAGGGGTGGGGGTAGGGGCGGCAGAGAGCTTAGAGAGAGAGGGAGAGAGAGAATCCTGAGCAGACTCCACACCCAGTGCAGAGGCCGATGTAGGGCTCCGTCTCACAATCCTAAGATCATGACCTGAGCAGAAATCAAGAGTCAGATGTTCAACTGACTGAGCCACCCAGGTGCCCCTATAGTAAATTTTTTTAAAAGAAAATTAAAATCACCTATAATCCCAGTACCTAGTAATAAATATGATTTAATAATTTGGTATATATCTCTCAAGGTTTTTTTCTGTGTACACATGTATATTTTTAAAACATTTGGGATCTTACCATTTTTTAACTTTTTTTTCACCAATTAAGGATTTTGATCTTGTTTCTTATCCTATTTTCCTTTTTTTTTTAAGATTTTATTTATTTATTTATTAGAGAGAGAGAGAGCCCGCACACAAGACAGCAGAGCACAAACCAGGGGCGGGGCAGAGGGAGAGGGAGGAGCTGGCTCCCCGCTGAGTAGGGAGGCCCGTGTGGGACTCAGTGCCAGGACCCTGGGATCATGACCTGAGCTGAAGGCAGATGCTCAACCGACTGAGCCACCCAGGCTCCCTCTTATCCTATTTTCAATCTTCACCTATGTTTCTCTTTTTCCTTTCACTCTTGAACAGGTTTATTACATATCTGCATAAACTGCCTTTAATCTTTGGAACATGACAGGATACAAATAAAACTTTACATTGAAAGCAATGGAAGGATATTGAAAGATTTTAAACATGGTAGTAACAATAACAGATTTTTACTTAAGAAGAATTATATTGGCAGAGAGTGGGTAAGGAAGTGAGCAATCTAGAGCTTTCTTGTAGAAATTCATGCAGAAGCTGTTGTTGGCCTGAACTAAGGCCTGCCGCAGTTTTGGGTTGTATAAAGTCCGGAGTGTGGCTGTGGCAGCGGGTCACTTAAGTACGTAGAAGTAGAACTACATAGAAATAGAGGAAGTCAAGAAGGCTGGGGAACTGGTGAGCCATCCACGTGAACATGAATGTCCATAAGTCAATAGCAGGACCAGGAGGACAGAGCAAGACATGGGGCATCACCTTAGTGAATGTCAGGGAGGAGCACGGAGGCCAAGTCCTAAGTGAATGCCAGGAAGAGGCAAGGAATCTGGGAATGACTGAAGGAGATAAAAATACCTATTCCATTCTCATAGCCTGTGGTATCTGAGAATGGAAAAATAAACAGCCTTCCCTTGTGGGTATTGAAAGGACATCATGCCCTTAGAAAAGACAGGTTTTAATTAAGATCAATTAAGGTCAAGAATTTCGTAAAGGGATACTTACAGTCTTTTTTTTTTTTT
>NC_048219.1:129692223-129722836 GCF_002007445.2 Ailuropoda melanoleuca | reverse complement strand
TCCTAGTTCTTATGTTCCATAGATGAGAGAAATCATATGATAATTGTCTTTCTCTGCTTGACTTATTTCACTTAGCATTATCTCCTCCAGTGCCGTCCATGTTGCAGCAAATGTTGAGAATTCGTTCAGTCTTAATAAAGAGAGAAGGTATTCAGCAAAGAGATAGAGGGTGCAGGGATTTATCTACAAGGAATAGAATTTCCAAAGGCCCAGGTACCTGGGTTAGTTGTGAGTGCAACAAAGGTGAAGGAATCCAGGGTAATACCAAGTACAAGCAACGTCACGTGGCCAAAGGGCCACATTAGAGGCCACAGGACTTCTTGGTATTAACTGCCCGCAAAGTTACAACTGGAACCCTGGTGGAGAACAGGTGCAGAATGAAACAGTTGGTGGTGTTGAAGCTTAAACATGTTTGTTATTTGTGGTTCACTAAGGATAATGTGTGTGGCCTTTACCCAATATTCCAAATAAACCAGTGATGCAAAATGGCCTTGGGCCTCAGGACAGCTTAGTTCATTGGGTCAATGTATAAGGTCTGGTGCTCTGGCAGCACCATGGGGAAGCTCAAACAGGTCTGTACCCCACAGTCCATCCCCTGGTCTTTGTACCTATTCTGTAAAGCCTCTCAACATAGGTGGGTGGTCAGGCCCTTGTTAGGATGTAAAGATGGATGTTCACAGACTTTTACTGCACAATAGAATATAGTGAATGAGGAAACTTCTCCATAAAGACAAGTGTAACAACAGTGTGAGATCCACAAGGCCTGAGTCAAGGTTAAGAAGAAGGGAGCTAGGGGCGCCTGGGTGGCACAGCAGTTAAGTGTCTGCCTTCGGCTCAGGGCGTGATCGAGCCCCACATCAGGCTCCTCCGCTATGAGCCTGCTTCTTCCTCTCCCACTCCCCCTGCTTGTGTTCCCTTTCTCGCTGGCTGTCTCTGTCTCTGTCGAATAAATAAATAAAATCTTAAAAAAAAAAAAAAGAAGAAGAAGAAGGGAGCTAACATTTATGTAGCTCTTCCTGTACCGGCTGACCATTGTGTGTTTTACACATCACCTCACTAATTCCAGCCCTGAGGTTAAGTGTCACATTCATTTATTAGCTGGGGGGCTGGAAACTTGGCAAGGTAAACTCAAATCAAAAACTAATACATGACTAAACCGGAATTCCAAACTAGATACGCTTAGCTCCAGAGTCCATGTTCTTTCCACTACTGCATGTTGTTTCTTTGACTTCCAACACCCAACAGTTCCAATTGTGTGTGAAGCAGCCCAGTGTATTGGCTCAGACCATAGACTCTAGTGTCTGATGGCCTGGAGCAGAATCCCAGCACTGTGGTGTATATTCTGTGGGACTTGGCACACATTACACGCCTTCAGTTTCTCATCTGTGAAATGGGTACAGTAGTTCTTATCTCATATGGTTGTTACAAAGATTAAGTAGGTTAATATTTGCAAAGCACTTAGAACTGTGCCTGGCACATGGTAAGTGCTATGTAACTGTGTGTTAAATATAAGGTAAAATTAAAAGTCACTTGATTGACTACAGGGGACAAAATAATTCAAAAGGGATAACATGAAGTATTGCTACTTGAGATGTATTTCTGCTGCTTACAGGATGAACTCAACTTCGGTTGGTCAGATGGGAAACATCTTCAATTTAGTCGCTGGGCTGAAAATAATGAGCAACTTGAAGACTGTGTAATATTAGACACTGATGGATTCTGGAAAACATCTGATTGTGATCGTACACAAGCAGGTGCTATTTGCTACTATCCAGGAAGTATGCTAATTTTAAATATTTTAGTTCTTAAATTATTATCAGTCTCATGAATAGTGAGATTTATGGGGAGTAGTTTTGTAAAATCTGGTTTTGAAATTATAATTTTGCCCTTTTTACAACAAAATTTGTTGTGAAAATTTGTATTTGGGTAGAATTATTATATATTGAGTACTTTGTCATTGATTTATTTTAGACATGTTATATCTTTATTTTTGTCAGCTGACAATGTTACTTGACCTTTCAGTTTTAAGTCCCTATTAGCCTCATTTTGTATCTATATTTTGTGTTTATAATCTATAGGAAACTCTATTTGTGGGAAGTTTTTTGGTAATTCTTATCAACAGCTAGCATTTCTTTTTAAGAGTCACTGTTAAGATTCACTTATTTGTAAGTAACAGTAACCAGCTCAAGTTTATTTCAGCCAAAAGGGAAATTTAGATCCTCAAAAATGAGGATATAGCTGAGCTTCCTGAGAATGGGAATCAGAAACTGAACAGAATCAGGAACCCAGAGATTCTGTCTCCCACATAACCCTTCTGCTTCTCTCTGCACATGGTGAAACATGGCACCTGGGTAGCTTTCGATTGTAGCTGTAACTGGAGATGAATTGACTATCCCTGAATTCCACTTTCCAAATTCTTAGAGAGAACCTGATGTACCCAACTGAGTAAGGTATGCGATCTCTAGCCTAGTCAGAGGAAAGTGGTTTTACAACTGCTAGGGGCCCACATTTGTGCTTTTGCAATAGAAAGAAGATACATCTACGTTCCAGACAAAGGGAGTTGTGGGCTAGGAGAGATTCTGAATGGTCTCTACTGCATATTAAATCTGTTTGATTGGCTTTGAGTAGAGCATATCTATATTTGCATCTTCTTAAATGTATGGCTTTTTCATAAAAATTTTTTAAAAAAACAGATTTTCTAGATGTCAGATTTTCAACTATTTCTGTTTGCTTTCATTAAAGCAACAACTTAGAACAGCACATATTTCATTAAAATGTACCTTTAAAAAATAAATAAAAAATAAAATGTACCTCTAAAATTAGAGAAGTTATCAATAACCAGGAATTTAAAGATGAGTTCCCAAAGTTATCGTTAGGTGCCCATTATTAATATCTTTGTATTGTCTTTGACGTTGCCCCTTGTATTTGAGGTTTGATGATACAGGAAGAGAGAAACCACATTTAACCTAATAGCATCTCATGTTTTATATTCTCCCACTCACTCCACAGCAGGGGAAAGAAATTGTGTTAAATAAATTCCTTTGTACAGAAACCCAGGTAAGAGGTCACATTATATTTGAGTATAAACAGAACAAGCATCATCAGGCTATTATTTATTGGCTTCCTGAATATTCCCTACAAATCAAGCCTAATTGCAATGAACAGGATTTAACATTTATGTCTAAGGTTAGGATTCGTACCCTTGTCTTTTTTTTAGATGAGACTGAAAAAGAGGTCAAAGCAGTTGACAATGTTCAATGTCCATCCCCTGTTCTATTTACTCCATGGATACCATTTCAGAACTCTTGCTACAATTTCATAATAGCAAAGACTGAATATATGGCCAAACCAGATGAAGTTCATTCTAAATGCCAGAAACTGAGTAAGTATTTTATGTGGCCATTATATATATGTTCATTAAAAAACAGGTCTCACCTGAGTGTGTTATAAATATTTCTAATTAGCACTAGATCTCAAAAACATTCATCTCCTAATTTCTACATTATCAACAAAAAAATTTATTTTTTTATTCTTTGTTTTTGTTGTATTAAATAAATTATTAAATTATCAAACAAATTAAATAACTTGTTATTATTGGTTTATGTTGTATTAAAATTTGTGTTTAGTTAAAATGGAGAATATAAGAATTACTTCTTTATCTACCCACTAGAAAGCTAGTCTGTCTTTACATGTATAAACAAAATGAGTTCTACTTAAAAAGGAAAAGAAATGACTCTAGCAGGCGGAGAACTGGATTATAAACCAAGCTATACTGTGGGCAAAGTGAAAACAGATGACTTTGGGTGGCTGAAAGCTCAGCTAAGAAGTCAAAAGCAAAGAAGCAGCTCTTCTTAAAAGAAATGCCCTTCAACAAATGACTGGATTAAGAAGATGTGGTCCATATATACAATGGAATATTTACTCAGCCATCAGAAAGAACGATTACACAACACTTGCAGCAACATGGACGGGACTGGAGGAGATTATGCTAAGTGGAATAAGTCAAACAGAGATAGACAATTATCATATGGTTTTACTCATTTGTGGAATATAAGGAATAGCAGGGAGATCAGTAGGAGAAGGAAGGGAAGAATGAAGGGGAGTAAACAGTAGGGAGAATGAACCATGAGAGACTATGGACTCTGGGAAACAAACTGAGGGCTTCAGAGGGGAGGGGGGTGGGGGATTGGGATAGGCCGGCGATGGGTATCAAGGAGGGCACGTATTGCATGGTGCACTGGGTGTTATATGCAAATAATGAATCATGGAACATTACATCAAAAACTAGGGAAGTACTGTAAGGTGACCAACATAACATAATAAAAAAATATTTTAAAAAAAAACAAGAAAAAAAGAAAGAAAAAGAAATGCATATTTCACACTCTCAGCTTTTAGGACTCTTCAGATATTCCCTGTGGGATCCACTGAAGTTTTGTGACTTCTGAACAGTGGACCTGTGAACTGTGGGAAGTTCCTGTGGAAAATATCAAACCATTATTCCCAAAAGTGTGCTGTTTACAAATTAGTCTTGAGAGAAAGTCTACAAAAAGGATCCTTAGAAAAAGAACAAGGTTGAGAAATACTACACCACCATTGTTTCCTAATGTCTAATGACATTACCAAATGTACATCAGCATATACTTTAAGAAGTACTGCCATAAATGAACTAGTTTAACCTTGTTTAACCAATGTTTGTGACGCTTTTATCCGTCTAGTCTTTTTCTGAGAAACTCCAGCTAATTTCCTGAGGAACACCTTTGGGAAATATTAAATTTTTTAAACAGTAATATAAAGAGTGATCACTAAGGAAAAGGAAGATCTATCATATAGATCATCCAGGAGGTTTTGTTTATTATAGTCTGACAGTGTATCATTAAAATGGGTAAATTTGTACCAATTCAAAATAAGCTTTAAATGGGGAAAGTGAAGTGAATCAATGTTTTAAATTCTCTATTCAGCAGCTAGTTTTACACTATTCTGTAAGATCAAATTTAACATCAAAATGTTTCGGGTACCAGGTGGCTCAGTTGGTTAAGCATCTGACTCTTGATTTTGGCTCAGGTCATGGTCTCAGAGTCGTGAGATCAAGCCCTATGAAGGGCTAAGCATGAAGCCTGCTTAAGATTCTCTCTCTTCCTCTTCCTCTGTCCTTTTCCTCCCATGTGCTCTCTCTCTTTCTCTCAAAAAATAAAATAACATAAAAATTTTTGAAAACTTCTTAATCTATTCATTTTAGTATGATGAGATAGTTTTTTAAAAGGCTTTATTCATTTGAGAGAAAGAGAGAGTAGGAACAGAGGGAAGGGCAGAGGGAGAGAATCTCAAGCAGATTCCCTACTGAGCACAGAGTCCTATGCGGAGCTGGATCTCATGACCCTGAGATAATGACCTTAGCCAAAACCAAGAGTCGGATGCTCAACTGATTGACCCACCCAGGATCCCCAGTACAATCAGATAGTTTTAATTTACATGTCTGTCTTATTTTCCAATATTGTTTTAGAGTTTAAGCTGGGAAATACAATTTTCTAAATCTACCAAAATAAAGTGTTCTGTATAAGTAATTATTAAAACTATTGACTATTTTTTATTTAACAGATCCAAAATCACATGTTCTGAGTATTCGAGATGAAGAAGAGAATAACTTTGTTCTAGAGCAACTTCTGCACTTCAATAATATGGCTTCATGGATCACATTAAGTATAACTTATGAAAGTAAGTTGTAAATCTGCTGATTTTCTCTATTTATATTCACACTTCATTATAAACTACTTGTTTATCAAGCTACAAAAATACAGGTCTTTTAAGTATATGTTTACCGATGTACAAAATTATAATTATGCACTTAGCAGAACTTATATAAATACCAGGTAATTTTTATGTCTCGAATCTGCCATTCAAATGCCTTTACCACCAAGGTTAGAGTTAAATGGTGGACAATAATTTCCTTTCCCCACTATCTCTCCTACCAATTCAAGACTAACTGAAAAGGACCACGCTGCCATAGAAATCTTCAATATCTACTTTCTATCTCTACCATGTATATAGGATGAGTGAGAATGGAATTATATTTTTATTATCTTGCTCCTTTGAGTTTTCAGCATTGGCTTGGAGTATGCGTTAGAAAAATGAGAAACAGTCTGACAATGAGATAGAATATTTGAAGTTGGGACTAAATGCCACAAGTCCAAGGTACAATTGCTATGAAATTTTTTAAAGATTCATTCATTTATTTTAAAGGGAGAGGAGAGAGAGAGCGTGCATGCATGCACACGCAGTGACAGGGGAGGGGCAGAGGGAGAGGGAGGGAATCTCCAGCAGACTCCCTGCTCAGCAGGAGCCACACACGGAGCTCAACCCCACACCCCTGAGATCATGACCTGAGCCAAAATCAAGAGTCAATCACCAACTGACCTACCCAGGTGCCCTGCTATAAAATTTTTTAAAACACAGACCCTAATAATAGCATAAATAAGACCAATTTAGAAAAACACTCAATCAGAGATGTCCTGAAAATCATAGAAGTTTTAGAATTAGGAAAAAAGTCACTCTGAGGCATCACACATCAAGAGCATACATTTAGCCAAAAGGGGGGATGGGCCTTACTGAGGGGCACAGGACAATGACAGCCAAAGGCAGAAGCTAAATTACTCAAATATGACCATTTTAAAAAGAGCCTTCTTGCGCTTGGGTCAGTTGAGTCAGTTGAGCATCTACATTCAGCTCAGGTCATGATCCCATAGTCATAGGATTGAGCCCACACATCACATCTGGCTCCCTGCTCAGTGGACAGTCTTCTTCTCCCTCTGCCCTTCCCCCTGCTTGTCCTCTGTTTCTCAAATAAATAAATAAAATCTTTAAAAAATATATAGCCTTCTCCTTGCTATCTAACCTGACTCTTTTAGAATTGCTCAGGTTTTTCTTAAATATTTATGGCATGCAGATGAGTTAACAAAATTAAGCTATCAAGCAATAGGTAAGACTTAGGTTGCCAGTTGAAAATGAGTTCATCATAGTAGGACTTATGGGCCTAAATCCTTTCACCAAATACACTTGAATGCCCTTAAAATTAAAAAGGGGGAAAAAATGGAGAGAAAGTAGGTGGAAAGTTCCCAGGCTTTACCTGGAAATGACTGAGGAAACAGTGTTCCTGTAGGGACCAGTGGAGACCACACCCAGAACGCAGAGATTTCAGTTTTATCTTGTGATATACTTTGTTAGCTATATTATCAGAAACAACTGAAAATGTATTCTGTGTTCTGAAAAGCATTTTCAAATCTGTAGACTTCCTTTTAAGCATCTTAGCTTCTTTTTATAAATTGTGTGAGTAACAAAATTTCTACTAGAATATATAGACATGAATGAGATATAGAAAGATGTTTCAAGCAACAGAAAATTTGGTTTAAATCTAATTCTTACTGGCTTAATTCACATCCATAGATTTATTTAATTATTTCAATACGCTTAAATAATATTCAAATATAATACCACTGATACAAAGGATTTTATTTTGGTTTTTTTTTTTTTTTTTAAGTTCTGACTTTTCAGAAGTATGGCCATGAATAGAAACTATTAAGGGAAGCCATTTGTCAACTGACAGATGCTTCAAGCCAAGTGAAAAAGTGGCCGTTTTGTATAGCAACTTTAGGAATATACCATCACCCATCATATTGGCCAGAAAATTGTCAGTTAAACATTTGGAGAGAGGGAAAGAGGGCCTGGGAGACATGAGGTGATAGAAAGCAGCAAGCAAGGGCCAGATCACACGTACAGTGTTTCTAGCGTGTCTATGCTGCAGTTACATGTTTAGGTACACAGCCTCGGAAGATGGTCACCAGTGAAAGGTACAAATCACCAGGACGACAATGGGTATGTGTACTGTATAGTGACATCTCTCTTTATGCCAATTCATAATTTTTTTTAAAGATGTTATTTATTTATTTGACAGAGATAGAGACAGCCAGCGAGAGAGGGAACACAAGCAGGGGGAGTGGGAGAGGAAGAAGCAGGCTCATAGCGGAGGAACCTGACGTGGGGCTTGATCCCATAACGCCGGGATCATGCCCTGAGCCAAAGGCAGACCCTTAACCGCTGTGCCACCCAGGCGCCCCCAATTCATAATTTTAATAGGCCTAGCGACTTATTTTTCCAGAAACTTTTATATATTCCTGTACCACAGAATTCAGCCATTTAAGGTATACAACTTAATGGCTTTTAATACGGTCACAGAATTGTATCGCTATCACTCCCCAAAAAAGAAGCACCGTACCCATTAGCATTCCCTCCTCATTCCCTATCCCTTCTCCCAACTCCCAGCAACTATTGATCTATTTTCTGTCTCTACAGATTACCTATTCTAGACATTTCAAATAAATGAGATCATACAATATGTGATTTTTGTGTGTGACTGGCTTGTTCTACTTAGCGTAATGCCTTATACATGTAGCACTGTAGCATGTATCAGTCCTTGTTATGGCTGAATAACATTGTTATAATAACAATAACATCTGTCGTATGGCTATACCATATTTAATTTATCCATTCATCAGTTGATGGACATTTAGATTCTTTTCACTTTTTTGGTTGTGAATAATGCCACTATGAGTATGTAGATGTATGTATTCATTTATCTTGGGTATATACCGAAGGGAGGAATTGCTGGGTCTTTTTTTTAACCCTTTGAAGAACTAACAGACTGTTTTCCTAAGCTGCTATGCCATTTTCCATACCTTCCAATTTTTTCATGTTCTATGCCAACACTTGTTTTTATCTCTTTTTTTGATTATAGCCATCCTAGTAGGTATGAAGTGATATCTAACTGAGGTTTTTACTTCATTTTTATTTCATTTCCCTGAGGACTAATGATATTAAACATAATTTCATGTGCTTATTTCCTATTTGTATATCATCTTTGGGAAAAACTTTATTCAAATCATTTACCCATTTTAAAATTATTTGTCTTTTTTATTGTTGAGTTATAAACATTCTTTATATATTCTGTATATAAGTTCCTTGTCAAGTAAATGATTTGTAAATATTTTCTCCCATCACTTTTTTTTTGTTTTAGTAAGCTCTATACCCAACATGGAGCTCGAACTCACTACCCCCAGATCAAGAGTCATAAGCCCTACTGACTGAGCTAGCCAGGCGCCCCCACCATCACTTTGATAATAGAATTTGTAGCACAAAACTTTTTTTTTCAAGATTTTATTTATTTATTTGGGAGAACAAGTGAGATCACAAGTGGGGAAGGGCGGGGGAGAGGCAGAGGGAGAAGGACAAGCAGACTCCCTCTGAGCAGGGAGCCTGACTGGGGGCTCCATCCCAGGACCCTGGAATCATGACCTGAGCTGAAGGCAGATGCTTAACCGACTGAGCCACCCAGGCGCCCCACACAAAACTTTTTAATTTTAATGAAGTCCAATTTATCTATTTCTTATCACTTATGCATATCTATGCTTTGCCTATTCCTGGTGGTGAAGAAATACTCCTAGCTTTTATTCTAAGAGTTTTATAGTTTTAGCTCTTACTTTTAGGTCTGTGATCAATTTTTGAGTAAATTTTCTGTATGGTAAAAGGAAAGGGTCTGATACATACATATACATATATATATATATACACACACACACATACATACATATATGTTTTTGCATGTAGATAGCCTGTTGTCCCAGGGACTATTCTTTTGTATTGAATTGTTTTGGCACCCTTGTCAAAAATCAGTTGACATAAATGTGCACGATTGTGTATGGTTTAGGTCCAGGGAAGAGATTTCTATCACTAGTTTTGTAATGTGTTAATTTTTAAATTAAATAATTATATTCATTTTCATTGCAATTAAACATATATACAGGAGAAATGAAAAATTTGATTTAAAAATAACAAAACAAAGCTATTACAGGATGGTGAAATTATAAGTAAATTTTAATTTTTATGTTTATAATTTGTACTTTCCAAATTAAAAATAAGCATGATTTACTGTTATAGTCAGAAAATACTTTAAAGGGATATACATAATCATATAACTTTTTACATAGTAAATAAAGAAGAAAGAAAATCGATTGAGTTTGAAATTTTAGCTATAATTCAAGTCTTCATTTAATCTCTAAACATAGAAAAAAATGTGTCTTCCCTAGATAATTCTCTTCTGTGGTCTGATAAGACCATGCTGTCATACACGAATTGGAGAGGAGGAAGACCAGATATAAAAAATGACAAGTTTTTTGCTGGCTTGAGTATTGATGGCTTCTGGGATATTCAAACCTTCAATGTTATTGAAGAAATACTTCACTATACGCAGAACAGCATTCTTGCTTGTAAAATTGAAATGGGTAAGTATACTAATGTAGACTTTCCAGACCAAGGAAAGAGAACATAAGGCTGTCAGCTCCATGAGTGGGAATCATTCAACTGTATTTTTTGAGTGCCTCCTCTATTTTCAGTCCTGTGAGAGGTACTACAGAAGTTACAGAGGAAGGAAAAGATACAGTGCATCCATGGTGTCGTGGTCTTGAACTCAAGGAGTAAAACGTAGCTGAGGAGACAGCATTTAACTGTTTAGCATTGTTTTATGTAAGTTAGTTTTAGGTTATTTGTTATTGGCTTCAGTTTGTTGGAAAATCAAAAGAGGTCAATGAAAACAGGAATAATAAAAACAAATGCTTTGAGGACAAAGTAAGACTTGGTTGGGTCTTGAAGACTGGATAAAATTTTTATAAATATGAAAGTGTGTTTGTGTAAAGTTTTGACATTCTAGCCTAAAAATAAATGTCTCTTAAGTTTGCCTAATTCCTTAAGTAAATCTATTTTTACATGCATATGAGTTTTAAATGTTTCACAGCTTAGAAACTGTTATAATGGCCACTATGGTTTAAGGCCTCTGCTAACATTCAGGCTGATCTCTCTTCATAGTGCCACAAAATAACTTTCTGGAGCATCATTTCAGTCAGCAATATCCAGTGTTTTCCTATCACCAATTGCTTTGAGACCATGTATGCTTCTAAGGCTTTTTAGAAACACTGTCTCTTCTGGGGCGCCTGGGTGGCGCAGTCATTAAGCATCTGCCTTTGGCTCAGGGCGTGATCCCAGCATCCCAGATTCCCAGGCTCTTCTGCTGGGAGCCTGCTTCTTCCTCTCCCACTCCCCCTACTTGTGTTCCCTCTCTTGCTGGCTGTCTCTGTCAAATAAATAAATTTTAAAAATCTAAAAAAAAAAAAAAAAAAAGAAACACTGTCTATTCTAAAATTCTAGGCTTTCTTCCAGCCCCCATATCTTCCCCCATTCTTGGCTCAATAAGGTTTTTTTCGTGTCATGCTGATCTCTTAATTGTCCCATGTACAGTGTATGCTTATCCTCATTTGCACCTTCATTTACGTTTTTTTTATGGACAAGAAGTCTTCCATCTCTTTTTTCACTTCTTTAACAAACTTTTTATTTTAGAATGATTTTTGTGTTTGTAAAAAAGTTACAGAGGCAGTACAGAGAGTTCCCAAATACACCATAACCGATTTTTCCTATTGTTGACCTCTTACATTAGCATGGTACATTTGTCACAACTAAAAAACCAGTATGATAGATCACTATTTACTGAAGTCCATCCATTATTCAGATTTTTTTTTTTTTTTTTTTTTTTTACTTAATGCCCTTTTCTATTCAGGATTCTATCCAGGATACTATGTTACATATAGTCATCATGTCTCCTTAGGTTTCTTGGCTGTGAAAGTTTCTTAGACTTTTCTTGCTTTTGATGACCCTGACAGTTTTG
This sequence comes from Ailuropoda melanoleuca, assembly GCF_002007445.2. Taxonomy (NCBI): domain Eukaryota; kingdom Metazoa; phylum Chordata; class Mammalia; order Carnivora; family Ursidae; genus Ailuropoda; species Ailuropoda melanoleuca. The sequence continues at coordinate 129,711,075 of NC_048219.1, read as the reverse complement.
AGGAGCACTGGTCATGTATTTTGTGGATTGTGCCTTACTTTGGGTTGACTGATGTTTTTCTCATGATTACACTGGAGTTGTGAGTTTGAGGTTTAGGAAAAAACCACAGAGGTAAAGTGCCATTTTCATCACATCATATGAAGGGTATGTGCCATCAACACAACTTACCACTGTTGATTTTAACCTTGATCACCGGGCTCCAGATGGTATTTGTTAGCTTTCTCCATGGCAAAGTTACCCTTTTCCACATTTCCATGCATATTTTTTGTAAGGAAGTCACTATACTCAGCCCACACTTACAGACTGAAGAGTTATTCTCCATCTTCCTGAGAGGGGTATATCTATGTAAATTATTTGGAATTCTTCTGTACAAGAGATTTGTCTATTCTCTCCCATTTTTATTTTTTTATTTTTTAAAGATTTTATTTATTTATTTGAGAGAGCGAGTGAGTGGGAGAGAAAGAGAGAGCACAAGCCAGGGGAGGGGCAGAAAAGCATACTCCCCTCTGAGCAAAGAGCCTGATAAGGGACTTGATCCCAGGACCCTGGGATCATGACCTGAACAGAAGGCAGCCGATTAACCGACTGAAGCACCCAGGTGTCCCTCTCTCCCATTTTTAAATTTATTCAGTCAGTTGTTTATATCAATAGATATTTTATACTTTGGGTTATAATCCAATATGCTACATTATTTAATATTTTATTCAAATTGTTCTCATTTTGGCCATTGGGAGCTCTATCACTTGGATCCTGTGCCTCTTTGAAGTACCGTCATCACTGTGGTTTTGTTATTGCTATATTATTCTTCATTTGTTTTTAGCTTACTCTCTGGTAACTTTATTTCTTTTTAGTCCTAATTTCATCTAACCTAAACTCTGCAAACTGAATTTGTTAAGCAGGCTTTCTTACTCTCTTACTTCAGAAGAATCTTTCCTTCTCTACTCAATCCCACATGTTATAGCAGTTAATTGTTTGGCCTGCATTTCAGGAATTCTTTATTCTGTTCCCAATTCCTATGTGAGCTCCTTAAATGAAAGACAATGTTTATACCTTTTTTTAATCAACCAGACAACTATAATATTTAAGAACCTATTACATGTATTGTGGCAATAAGAAAAATAATGTATGTATTTTACGTCCCTCGTTAATAAGAAATCCAGTTTTGTTTAACGTTAGAAATGATGGCATGTCTAGTCTTACCCAAAATGTGTATTTTAAATAATTTAAATATAATCACTAATACTTTTAATTTAAATATTATAGTTGACTACAAGGAAGAATATAACGCTACTCTGCCACAGTTTATTCCATATGAAGATGGTATTTATAATGTTATTCAAAAAAAGGTAACATGGTACGAAGCCTTAAACATGTGTTCTCAAAGTGGAGGTTATTTGGCAAGTGTTCATGACCAAAACGACCAGCTGTTTCTGGAAGACATCGTAAAACGTGATGGATTTCCACTATGGGTTGGGCTCTCAAGTCACGATGTAAGTTTTGTCTTATTTCCCAGAAATTTTCCAAATGTGTTAGAAGGTTGGAAACTTGAGCATAAGATATTAATTCAAAGTATAACATCGGATTAAGTCCTGGGACTCAATTTGCATAGCATACTGCTTATCTTTTTGCAATATGAACCAGATAGAAAACTGTATTTGTAGAATGCAGTAGGGCAAATGGTGGACAGCAGCTGTCTAGACACTGCCAGGCCATCCCAATGGCCCAAGAGGTGAATATCTCAACAACACCTCTCTGTCACCTCGTTGGGGCAGACCAACTGGAAAGCGGGTAAAACAGGAGTAGCACAGAATCAGAGAAACCTGAGTTCCAGTACTAGTGGTGGGTCTTCCATTTACGTGTTCAGTGGTCGTGAACAGGTTATTTAACCTTTGCAAGCTTATTTCTTCTTCATCTGTAAAACAGGTGATAATATTTTCCTTAATACAGGATTATAGTGAAGATTAACACAAAAGTTTATATAGGATGCCAAATAAAATTCTTCACATTAGGACTAATAAATGTGTATTTTCTTCTCACTTTCCCCCTACAAATTGCACTATTTGAGAATAATGTTTCGGTAGTAAGCATATCTTTTTGTGCCACTATTTGAATCTTATTAATTAGTATATTCATGTACCTAATCATAATGTCCAATATACCAAAAATAGGCATCTACTGAGATTAGAATTGAAGGCCTGATTTAAATAATCTTTAGAACAAAGTGAAGAAAATAAAAGAAAGGATGACAAATTAGTATTATAGAATCAAGGGAAAACCAAAAGTAATCTTCCCATATGAGTCCCTTGGGAAGTACTTTCTTCTTCCAGCCCTCTGTTGTTTGATGCCTTCCGTAATATGAAAAAATGTAGCCAGAGACACAAACTGCGGAACTATAAAACATAAAAAACAATATTCAGAATGATATGGAGGTTGGGATTGTAAATCTGTAATTGTGACAAATGGAAGCCATTTGCACATCATTTAATTTCAAGTGTTACATAAAATCATCCTTAAAAAAAAAATCTAGAGACACAGTATAGTAACTCTGTCTGTAAATTTAAAGTCCTGCTTAAATTGCACCAGAGTAAATGTCTCAAATCAAAGCATCAAAAGTAAATCCCTGATTTTACAAATAGGCCCACACCCTAACAATTGTAAGCAAATAATTAACAATCCTTTCCAATATTTCTTAAAGTATATATATTCTTCTTAATGTTCTTTTTGAACATTCTCTTGTCTGGAATCAGGTTATCTCTATTACTCTTTTTTAAAAAATCAATTCTTATGATAAAAAAGTCCTAAGCTTTTTTTCATTTCTATTATTCTTAAAACAGGGAAGTGAATCAAGTTTTGAATGGTCTGATGGCAGTACATTTGACTACATCCCGTGGAAAGATAATCAGTCTGCTGGAAATTGTGTTGTCTTGGATCCAAAAGGAATTTGGAGACATGAAAAATGCAAGTCTGTCAGTGATGGTGCTATTTGTTATAAACCTACAAAATGTAAGACTTGATTTTGAATAACTATATTTATTAAAATATGACATTTTGTTTTATGCACATGATTAAATACGCAAAGGAATTTTTTGTCAATTTTTAAATAAGGTTTATTCACAAATCCTATAAAAATAATTTTGATACTTTGTGAAGAGAAGCAAATATGATATACCCATTCAGGGTATGTTCCCGAAGACTTTCAGTTCCTCTCTCACTGGGTACATATTACTTTAGAATTTGTGAGTTTTAATTTCACTTAGCAGTGTTTTTCAAAGGCTGACATGCTCCTTTTAAAAAAGAGTTCAGTAGCATATAAATTTGGGAAATACCTTAGGTTTGATTTACTGTATTGATGGCTCTGGGAGTTTCTATAGGAAAAAAATCTATTTAACTTTGTATAACTAAGTATTTTCCAAACTTAGATGATCCGTAAAACCTAAGGAAAAGCCCCTTCCATCAGGGGCTGGACTTGGGGTCAGCCTGACAGGTGGAGCCTTGAAGAAGAGCACAGGAACCAAGACCACCCAGGAGCTGCAGAGGCCTGCTGGACAAGTCAAGATGGTGGCAGTGGCAGTCTCTGAAGCCTCCAGTTCTCAGTGCTTGCCATGCTTTCTGCTCCAAAGAATCTTCCAGAGAAGATTCAACATTTGGAGTTAAACAGATCCAAGCAGAAAAAAATGTGAAAACCTTATCCAGAGAAGCAAGTGAATACAACAAAGAGAGAATGATATCAAGAATGATTATGGATAATCAAGAACTGACATCTCAGTTGTTAGGTACAGAAAATAAATGTAATGTTTTAGAAAAACAATTGGAATACATGAGAAATGTGGTAAAGTATACAAAAATGGAAAGGACATCTGTGTTAGCTAAACAGACTTTATAGGATCAAGTAGAATGACAACATGAACAAACACAAATTCAGCGCTATACTGAGATTGAACCCCATGTTGGGCTTCACATTGGGCGTGGAGCCTGCTTAAGATTCTCTCTCTCCCTCTCTCTCTGACCTTCCCCCCCAACCAATCTTTCTCAAACAAAACAAAACACCTTAGGAAAAAAAAATGGACTCTTCAAAAAAAAAGAAAGAAAGAAAAGAACAAGTGATGGTAAGGATGTGGAGAAATTGGAGCCCTTGTATATTGCTTGTGGGAATAAAAAGTGGTTTGTAGCCACTGCGGAAAATAGTATGGTGATTTCTCAAAAATTTTAACGTAAAATTACCATAGGATCTAGCAATTTCACTTCTGGGTATATACGCAAAAGAAATGGAAGCAGGGACTGGAACAGATATTTGTACAACCGTGTTCACAGCAACATTATTCACAATGGCCAAAAGGTGAAAGCAACCCAAGTTGTCCACTGACAGATGAATGCGTAAGCAAAATGTGGTATATTCATACTATGGAATATTACTCAGCATTAAAAAAAGAAGGAAATTCTGACACATAATACATAATACAACCTGCATGGATGAATCTTGAGGACATTATTCTAAGTGAAATAAGCCAGACACAAAAGGACAAATACCATACGATTCCAATTATATGAGGTACCTAGAGTTGTCAATTCATAGAAACAGAAAGTATAATGATGGTTTCTGGGGGCAGACAGGAATGGGGAGTTATTATCTAATGGATACGGAAGCCATAGCTCCTCTCTTTGTAGGAGACAGATTGTGCTATGCTTATATACTGTCCTTTGTAAACATATTACCAATTTTTCACTTGTGGATATGATTTTAAAAGTAGTTTTTTATATGGCAAGGTAAAACTAGGTTTATATGATCAAGATAAAAAGAATCCAAAGAAAGAAACAATTTTAAGTATTATTTCAAAGTAGTTACAGGCCTGCCAAGCCTGTGTTTGCTTTTTATTCTTTCTATCCAATTGTTTTTACCTTAGGGTAATTCCATCTTAGAGGGCTAAATACTTTCTTCTACTTTCTAAGATTTAAAAATGGTATTCCAAAAAGCTAATTAGAATGTATGCTCTTAGAATATGGGCTGTAGCTTTCCCTGGTGTGGGTATTGAGTTGAATACTTCTTACCCACAGGAACCACAGTTTCAGACAGGGGTTAGTGAGATTTTAAAAAGTCAGTTATATTTTCTGTGCATTTTTACAGTCATATCTAACATTTTTATAGCTAAAAAGGTGTCCTCTCATACACGCTCATCAAGATGTCCAGCAGTAAAAGGGAATGAGTCACAATGGATCCAGTACAGGGAGCACTGTTACGCATCTGACCAGGCACTGCGCAATTTCTCAGAAGCCAAACGGTTCTGTTCAAAACTTGGTGAGTTAAAATTTATTGATTTTCTTGGACTCAATAATGCAATCATTGGAATTTTTTCCAAGGAAATAATTTGAAATAATGATTATATTTTTTAAAATATTTTGGGGGCACCTGGGTGGCTCAATCAGTTAAGTGTCTGATTCTTGATTTCGGCTCAGGTCATAATCTCAGGATTGTGGGATCAAGCCCCGAGTTGGGCTCTGCACTCAGTGGGAGTCTGCTGGGATTCTCTCTCTTCCTCTCCTTCTGTCCCTCCCCACCAACACATGCACTCTCTCTCTCTTTTTCAAATTAATAAATAAATCCTTAAAAAAAATTTTAAACTTTGAATATTTATAATAGCAGTTTATAACCTATTTGCCCAGTGGCAGGGAAATGGTTAAGTATTTTATGATATACTAGTAAAGTGGAATATTGGAATAGCCATTATAAATGACCAATGTAAGAATAAGGAGAAGGAAATTAAAAGTGGAAAGAGTAGAATTAAAATTGCTAAGTGAACCATTATGTGAAAATGACAAATGAAATGGTTTTAAATAAAGCTAGATATGTTTAGATGAAGGGACTAGGAGGCAAATTTTTTGTGAAAGTTAAGTATTAAACACAAAATTATAGATTTTCCCACTACTTAGTTATTAATAAGTAAGCTCATCCTGACTGGAGTTACCAAGGAAGCGTGGGTTGTTCCTCTATCCTGCGATGGAAATGGCCCACATCCTCTGAACACCATAAGGAACAGGACTTTTTGTCCTCAGATTTAACTGTTTTAGGGCAGCAGTAACTGGATCTCTCCCATGATAAATTTACCCTACAGTCAAACTGTGAAATGACTTCTAGGGGGACTACCAAGATAATTTCAAAGACCTGCATCCTTGAGCAGCAATTAGGCAGACTGATGGCATTTATCTCATTTATTTTGCTAACTGTTGTGGAGACATTTGGCTGATTTAAAAATCTCCTTGTACTGCTAACTACATGATGGAAACTTTTGTGTGGGAACTCTTATGTGTTATACATGCATACACACACACACGATGGGAACTCTTGTGAGCTGTATGTTCTGAAAGAAGCCTCTTTCTCCTACAAGAGAAAATAGAAAGGTTTACTGTCACTGTAGTGTGGGGGTTAAGCATGTAAGACTTGAAGGCAGACAGATCTAAGTTTTAACTTCCAACTCCTGTACTTACTAGCTGAGTGATATTATGGAAGTTACATAATCGCTTCTCTTTTCTCATCTGAACAGTGAGAATGAAAATAGTACTTATTTCAAAGGCTGGGTTGTTGTAGGAATGAATGAAATGAGATAATGTATGCAAATGTAGCACAGTGCCCTGCAAAAAGTGAGCATTCAAGTTATTCTTATTATTAGAAAATATTGAGATTGGCTTTCTAATTTTATAACTGGCTAGCTGCATAAACCTGGCCAATTTATTTAATCTCCTTGAGACTTTGTATTCCCATCTGTAAAATAGTGATAATATCTTCCCCTACAGGATTATGTAATATTAAACAAGCACGTGCACACTGTGATCATCTATAAAGGAGTGAAGACTTGCCTTTGCCCTTTTTCCAATGCCACCACCACAAAAGAAATGCTTTAGTTCAAGTGTAAATAGGCTTGTCACTGCTGAAGACTACTTGATTCCACTTAGGATTGATTCCCAAGTCTAGTTATTATTCTATTTCTATCCCTTGCCTGATGATGGTGATAATACTATTTTTCTGTGGGCTTAGGCAATTTATCAAACTTCAAGAGTATTCAATTCCATAATTCATTTAGGAACTTACAGTGGGCATAACCAAGTACACCTATGGATAAAATAATATTAAGGGAAAGGCTAATGCTCCCCAATATCCCAAACCTATTTGCTTTCATTTTCATTTTAACAGAAGCAAAGTTAAAGCTGAGTTATTATACAGAAATGGCTGTTGAGGAGAGCGTGCTGAGACACATCTTTCTACAACCATATACACCACTACTTGTGACTCGCTGTTCATACGCAATGGTCTCACTGGCAGGCAGTTCCAAGATCAAAATGTTAAACATTTTGAAGAAACATAAAATTTCTGTATGTAAAGTTTCAATCTAGAAATATTTCTAAATTTTTTGGAATCTATTAATGCTATACTTTAAAAAAAATCTGACACAAATATCAGATTTTCAAACTATTCTCTATGTAAAGCTTGAATTTCTCAATGATCTTGATCATGGTAGATTTTTTTTTTTTTTCAAACAGCTGGTTGAGAATAAGCCACTTCCCTAGTTTGCATAAAGCTAATTAGTTTAGGGCTTGTTTTCCTTCAACAGATCATTCTGCAACTATTGTTACCATAGAGGATGAAGATGAAAATAAGTTCGTGAGCAGACTGATGAGGGAAAATAATAATATTACCATGAGAGTTTGGCTTGGATTATCTCAATATTCTGCCGGTAAGTGATGTATTTGTGTGCACAGTGAGCAAAGGGAGTTCCAACTTGTCCTAAGTACCAAGTCAGCCTTGCTAAAGAATGTCAGGTGGTGGTTAATTCAAATGCTTCTTATTGATGAATAAGCGAGGTCTGCAGGCTGTTTTGGAGACTTATAAATTCCTAATGAATATGAATATTGAGTGACTTATTAGTAATAATGGAAAACACTAATGAAATAGAAAATCAGGTTAAATCAATGGAATGTTCTAGAGGTTTAAGATACTTGGATCGACAGCATATTTTTTCTCCTACAGCAATATCTGTGCCCCTCATGCTCCCACAAAGAACTCATGACTTGCTTCCCTAGAGTTCTAGTGTCTACCACTTGTGTTTTTGTAGCTTTCAAGTCTGTTTTTCAGAAGGGTCTCCTCTTGTTGTTCTCTTCGCTTTTGTAACATTTTTACCTTAGAGAAAAGTTAATTCTTAATGATTTTCTTTTTCAAACAAGCTTGATAAAATAGCGGAGAATTGGTTAAAAAAGATTTGTGGAAGAAATTTTCAAGGAATGATGGATTAATCCAAGCAATAATGGATAAAATATTTGAGTAAACTTGGAATTGATAAAGAATGAACTAAGAGTAAAAATTCAATAGAAGAATAGGAGGTGTGTTTTATGTTTTAAGCCAAATTGAATTCTAAATAATTGAAATAAATGTGAATCCCAAAATATTAAGTACTTGTCAAAAAGTGAATGGATTCAAATCAAAGTTGGCCATCTAAATGAATGCTTAATTGTATTTACACTATCACCACAAGGTGGTGCTCCCTCAGCTGGAAAATAAAAATGGAGTCACGGTGGGGAGACCACCCTGGACCCTCTTGACCCTTGCTCCCCCAGCTCATCTTTAATGATATGAGTTTTTTAGTTGGGGGTGAGGATGCTGATGGGGATTCAGGTCTTTAGAAATCTATCCCTCACACAAGAAAAGTGCAAGCATTCTGCACTTTAACCAAAACACCACATTTTATATCAGTGCTAGTAGAACTTTCTACAAAGATGGAAATGTTCTATATCTGTGCTGTGTAACAGAGTAGTTGCTATCCACATATGGCTATTGAGCACTTGAAATTTGACAAGTGCAACTGAAGGACTGATTTTTTTTATTTTTTTCACTTTTAATAAGTTTCATTTTAAATAGTGGCATAGCACAGTTCTAAGTAAATGAGTTGTATGAGCCACATGCTATTTCACCTTAGAGATTTAGAGGCATTTACCCTATGACCCAGCAATTACACTACTAGGTATTTACCCCAAAGATACAAATGTATTGATCCAAAGGGGCACCTGCACCCCAATGTTCATGGCAGCAATGTCCACAATAGCCAAACTGTGGAAAGAGCCGAGATGTCCATCGACAGATGAATGGATAAAGAAGACATCACACACACACACACACACACACACACACACACACACAGGAATATTACTCAGCCAGCAGAAAGGATAAATACCATTTACATTGATGTGAATGGAACTGGAGGGTATTATGCTGAGTGAAATAAATCAATCAGAGAAAGACAGTTATATGTTTTCACTCACATGTGGAATATAAGAAACAGGGCAGAGGACTGTTGGGAAAGGGAGGGAAAACAGAATGAGAAGTCATCAGAGAGGAAGAAAAACCATGAGAGACTCTTATCTATAGGAAATAAACAGGGTTGCTGGAGAGGATGTTGGTGGGGGAATGGGGTAATTGGGTGATGGGCATTAAGGAGGGCATGTGATGTGATGAGCACTGGATGTTATATGCAACTGATAAATTATTGAACACTACATCTGAAACTAATGATGTACTATAAGTTGGCTAATTGAATTTAAATTTAAAAAGAGAAAAGAAATTTAGAGGCAATAAACTTAATTTCTTTTTTTAGATCAGTCTTGGAATTGGCTAGATGGATCAAAAGTGACATTTGTCAAATGGGCAAATAAAAGTAAGAGTGGTGCTGGAAAATGTAGCATTTTGTTGGCTTCAAATGAAACTTGGATAAAAGTTGAATGTTCACATGGCTATGGAAGAGTTATCTGCAAAGTTCCTCTGGGTGAGTATGGAACTTGTCCTTAAGGAATATTTTTGTAGAACAGGTCAGAAAATAAATGTGGAACTCAATTATGTGCAAAGTTTTGTACTTGGTCCTAAAGTCCTTATTTAGTTCTTTCAGTATATCCAAAAAACTTGATGAAGCCATGCAGATTCTGTCAGAAAAATATATCGCAAGAGATATAAATGCCAATATGTCTAAGACTCCCAGATGAAAGTTTGTATAATTCTTCCCTAAGAAAAATAGAAGCTGCCAGAGTATTAGGGAGCTCATTTCTTTAAATATGTTCTTAAGATGTATTTGATTCTATCAGTCAAATATGTAAAAGCTCAAAGGTCTAATTCTGCAATTAGTTTGCTTCCTTTCTCCTCATTCCCATAAAACTCATGATTAACTTAGCAACAATGCAAATCTGGATTTAATTACTTAAAATTTCCTGGAAGGAACATCTATAGGAAGTCATAATTTAAACTTAGATTTTATCATGAATTCATATATAAAATAACCATAAAAATCTTATCTTAATTTCATTTCTAGAGAAAGGAGCTCTAAATTTTTCACAGCAACATTTTTGAAGATTTAGCATAAAAAAGTCCTTTTGGTATAAATGTTAAAGATAAAACCCCAATGCTAGATGATTGGTATCTATACATTCATGCATTGATTCAGCAAATATTTGGAGTGCCTACTATGCATCATGCCCTGTTTTGTGTGCTGGGTAGGGGGATGGCTAATTTGGATAGGTCATCAGGGAAGACATCTAAGAGCAGCGGACACTAAAGCTGAGATCTGAAAGGCCAGCCAAGCAAAGATGAGGGGAAGAGGCATACTAGGCAGAGCTACCAGTTGAAACAAAGAGCCTAAAGCAGAATGAGCTTGATGAGTCCTCAAAGAGGAGCTGAAAGGTAGGCAGGCACCAGACACCTAGGACTCTGGAAGCAAGGGTCAAGAGTTCAGGTTCTATGTTAAGTGAAATGGAAAACAGCTGGAAGATTATGGGGGGAGCTGGGGAGCAGGGTTACAGTGGCACAAACCAAGAGTTCTGTTTTGGCATTCTGAGTGTCCATATGGAGAAGAGATATCCATATGGAATGTCTAGCACGCAGTTGGACATATGAGAGAGAAGAGAGGTCAGCATAGAGATAGTATTTAAAGCAAGGGGACAAAATGAGTCCATCTGGGCAACATGCAAAGAAGGGGTCTGGGACAGCATTTGAAATTGAATAGCTGGGAGCTAAATGAACTCACCCTAAAGTCTTAAATTTGCTTTAAAGCAAATAACACTTTATTTGGCCCTAGGTAAGTCAAACACAAAAATTTACAACTTTTAGCAATTTGCTATCAAAGTAGGGTAATATACTGGGAGTAATGTTTTTGAAAGGGTGATGGGGAAAGTGAGAATAAAGATAATGCTTTAACTCCTTTAGAAAAAAATTGCTAAAGCAACAAATAAGATTTAAATGAAAGGGAAAAGAGTTAAATCTGAAAAGAAAACGCTTGTGTTTGATGATGGAGTTTGCATTCTGTGTTAATGCTATGAAACAATCAGGTACTTATTGTGTCTCATTTGTACACAATTTACATGTGTGACACACAGCCTAATGTATAAATCAATAATGATGACTTTTATATTCACTCCTCCAATGTCAAACCTTTCCCTCTTCTAGGCCCTGATTACAGAGGAATAGCTATCACATTTGCTGTGCTAAGTGTCTTAGCTCTCATCAGTGCCCTGATTTGGTTCCTCTTCCAAAGGAACCGGTTGCACTGGGCGGGCTTCTCTTCAGTTCGATATGAACAAGGAATGAATGAAGATGAGATTATGCTTCCCACTTTCCATGACTAAATTCTTCTAAAAGTTTGCTAATTTGCACTAACGTGTTAGGGAAAATGAGCCATTTCAGTTTTTCCCAGTGTCAGTATTTACTCTGTTCTAAAGTAGAAGTGGTAAGTACTTTTTCAGTTGTTTAATTGCTGTGCTAGTATCTACAGTGAATTATCCACAAAATGCCATGTTTAAAACTTTACTTAATAGAATAGAGAACCTTAATAGAATGGAAAAGAACCAAAGCTGGAACTAAAGTCCAAATTATTTGTGGGGTAATAAATTTAATGTGCATTTTTTCTATAAGAATGTAGTTAGTAACTAGAATGTGTATATACGAATGGCACAACTGCTTAAAGATTTAAGGTTGGCATGTTACTAGGTCACAAATCTACCTTTTAGCTTTTAAGAATATTTAGCCTAGGGGCATGGGTGTGGAGCCTACTTAAAAAAAAAAAAATTCAGCCTAATGTGAAATTTGTATCTCAAGGTAAAAACATAACTGTAAATAATATGAACATTATTTCAAAATAGTCATTTGTAGCATTTAGGAGAAATTATTAAACAATGAGATATGCTTACTTTTTTACACAGCCAAATAATGCTTTTGGCAAGATACTTCTTATACTGGTCCAAAGATATTTCATACCAAAATTGTTTAAATGCAAATATTTTGTTTTGTCATAGTTGTTCATAAAACAATGGCTTTTAAAGGAGATTTAATACTTAACATTTTCCTAAAGTATGGGAACATTGTCTTTAGATTGATTTAGATATACTGTAGCAGTGTGGTTTTTGTCTTTTCTTATGTACAATATATAACTCTTTCCTCTTAAAGGGAACCAGCTAAGGATACAAGTTCTTGAAAATTTCCCAATTTTTATGCTTTATATGACATGTCAAATTTTGACTAAGAAATTTGTGTTACTTTGTTCCTTTTTTTTTTTCTGTGAGCTAGAGAATAGGGGTTTATGAAGGAAATTGTATATCTTGCATTTGTAAAAATGAAAATTTTATAGTGAAACTCTAAACCTTGTGACTACTACTAAAATATTTTAGATGATGAATATTTAAGGAAACACTGTTTTGTGATTATCACTTTAAATTTTACCACCTAGAATATATTTTTAATAATAGTTTCCACTGAACATGGTGTTTTATTCAGTGTTTATATTTATACTTTAGAATATTTTTGTATAATATTCATAGATTTATTTTAAGATTTAGAGTGTTTATACTATGATAAACTTATAAATAATTTTCTAAGACAGTTTTAGTATAGACTAAAACTATAGTACTATTGTCTTGAAATATTTTTATTGAATTTGTTAGACTATTCCTCTTGCCCTGTGATCTGTACAATTTTAGTTGTTAAAGACTTTCTTCAAAGAACTAAATCAACTTGGTGTGAAACGTACACCTGTACCGGGTATCTGGCTGGCTCAGTCGGAAGAGTGTGCAGCTGCTGATCTCTTGGGGTTGTGAGTTCAAGCCCCACACTGGGTATAGAGATTCCTTTAAAAATAATAAAATAGTAAAATCTTTAAAAAAAGAAAAGTACAGCTATATATAGTAGTGATGCTATAATAAATTTGTTTTATTTTTTAAGTAAAAGTGTTGTTGATCCTTGTTGAAAAATATATCGCTAAGTTGGGTTTTATTATGTTATACATATAGTATAACAAAAAATAAAGTGTGCAATTGTTGTAATGCAAGGTATCCTTTATTTAAAGAATAAATGCAATCATGGGCACCTGGGTTGCTCAGTCGGTTAAGCGTCCAACTCAGTTTTGGCTCAGGTCATGATCTCGTGGGTCTTGAGATGGAGCCCCATGGCAGGCTCTGCTCTTGGCCCAGAGTCTGCTTGGGTTTCTCTCTCCTTCTCCCTCTGCCCCTCCCCCACTCTCTCTCTCTCTCTAAATAAATAAAATATTTTTTTAATAAAGAATATAATCATCCTACATTTCTGAATGTTTGAGTCTCTTTTTCAGATGCCTTTGACTCAGCAATTCTTAGCAGGTCTTTTAACTATTGGATCAGCAGAAATTCTAACTATGGACCACTTACTTCTCATTTTTGGTGCTTCTTCAGGAGATCCTGTCCCCACCGCCCAACCCAAAGCATTCATCAGCCACTTCTATGTCAATAGGTCTCATATTCAGCTCCAGGCTCATATTTCTAACTTCCACTGGACAATCTACATCCAAGTCCTCAGCATGACCAGACCTGTCCGTATTGTGTTCCTTTTCCCATTTCGCCTGTTGCAGATGTGACAGAAGAACCGAAAGCAGCCTTTTCTAGTCTTCCCTAGCTAATCCAGCCCCCACATGTGGTCTAACAAAATTGATCTCTCAAAACCAGGTACCTAAAAAGGAAGTAAATATACCTAATGGTCAGGTACAGGGGACAAATGTAAGTGACACTAATGATCACCCTCTTTATTTCTCCCTTCACCCCACATGCAGCATGTTCCCCTCCCTGATCCTAGGGCAAGATGTGGCCATTATCTGGGAGTTCCCCTCTGCACATGACTGCAGTAGTTTGGTAACCCCCAATCCTCATGCCACTGCCGAGTTTATGTGAGGGGGAAAGATCCAGATTCCTTTATCTTAGGTTCATTTAATCCTAAAACCCTTTTGGAGGAATGAAGACTTAATTGCTATTAGTTCAATAATTTTATCTTGTTTAAGAAGACAAATTTTAACTAGATCTCAAAGACTTTTATTTTACCAGACCTCATGATTAGATGCTTATTCTCAATCAAAGCATTCTTACAGTATCTACATTTCAACAAATTTAATATACAAGTATTTCTCTTTTTTCCAAGCTAAATTAATCACAAGCAGAATTTTAGTAAGTTTTTTTCCTCCATTTCCACAAGCCAGTTCTACTTTTTTTTTTTTTTTTAAGATTTTATTTATTTGACAGAGAGAGACAGCAAGAGAGGGAATACAAGCAGGGGGAGTGGGAGAGGGAGAAGCAGGCTTCCTGCTGAGCAGGGAGTCTGATACGGGGCTGGATCCCAGAACGCTGGGATCATGACCTGAGCCAAAGGCAGATGCTTAACGACCGAGCCACCCAGGCGCCCCCAGTTCTACTTCTTATATTTTCTTTCAAACAATATGAAGACACCATACCCTTCCTCTCTCAAGCTAGAAACCCAGAATTCATCCTCATTTTCTCTTTCTCATCTCCCTAATCCAACAATTCTGTCAGTTTTACCTCAGGCTTCTCACAGAGTGGCTGTCTCCATTATCAGCTGTCTTAATTCAGGCCTTTATCATTTTTCTTGGATTATTTGCACCAGACTCTTCACTGGTCTTTCTCATCAGCCCTTCCTCTCATCCCATTTTTCCCACTCCTGGGCCTATAGGAGCTGAAATACACAGAAGAGGACTCACTCTGTATTTTGGCCTAAAGTTATCTAGGCCTCTCCCTATCTTAGGCCAAAAGGGATCTCAGCAATGCTCAGCCCAGGGACCTTCCCCAGGAACCTTATGTGGGCTGTCGATCAGCCCTGGGAAGCCCTGGGGTTTGGGTTTCCTGGCCAAATACCCTTCTAATGCAAGGTAAGATCAAGTCAACATTGCTCCAATTGCTAAACAACAGAGAAGCAAAGTCAGATAAAACTGGACTCCAGAAATTAGGAAAACATTAAGTGATTTAAGCCAGTGGAAATGTAGCTAGCCAAGCCAGAATCCAGAGTGAGCTGTGAAGTGAAAGGGAAACTAGGAAATGGGGAACATGAAATTCTGAAAAAGTATGGTGGAGAAGGAAAGGACAGGGATTGGGTCACAGCTAGAGGGAGGAGGGTTGAAGAAGGTTTTTTTCCAAAGAAGGGGGAAAAAGGGTTCACAGGTTTAGAAGCTGAGAGGAAAGAAAACAAAACAAATCAAAACACCCCAAGGAGTGGACAGAGAGAAGTTAATGATGCAGTGGAGAGAGATGGAGTTGTGGAAAAAGATCTTGGGGAAGATGGAGGAGAGGGGCGGGTCTAAGCCCACAGAAAGAGGACTGGGTTTGCATGGATTGGGGAAGCCTGCCTTCCTCTCTGAGGCCACCCGAGGAAGACCTGTGTGGAGGAGAAGGGGAGAGCATGTAAGTATTGAATATTTTTGTCTATACCTGATGGCCCCCCTGTCTCTATTGGGTAGAAGTCAAGGTCTTCTGCTGAGAAACATGAGTAGCAAATTGGGTCTCAGCTCGAAGAGCATAATAAAAAATTTAAAATACCTGATCAGAAGAATGGGGGAGAACAATGACCAAGATAAATAAAAGGATCACAGAAAAGGCATACAGGGCCCAGATGGAATTAAAAGTCATATATTTGTACTGACAACCATTAGGAAAATTGATTGGTTTCCTCTACCTGTCCTTGGTTACTTCAGTAAAGTTGAGGAACAGGAGTCTATGAAGAAGAAAGAAGAGACCCCATCCTCAAAAAATTAAACATGGAGTTACCAGGGGTGCCTGGCTAGCTCAGTCAGTAGAGCATGTGACTCTTGATCTTGCGGTCATGAGTTCAAGCCCCACTTTGGGGCTTGAATTACCATATGATCCAGCAATCCCACTTCTGGGTGTATGTTCAAAGGAAATGAAACACGATCTTGAAGAGATCTGCACTCTCATTTTCACTGCGGCATTATTTACAATAGCCAAGACATAAAAGCAACCTAAGCATTTGTCAATGGATGCATGGATAAAAAAAATTTATATATATGCATACATCTCACACATACCTACACAGTGGAATATTATTTAGCCATGAGAAAGAAGAAACCTGCCATTTGTGACATGGATAAACCTTGAGAGCGTTATGCTAAGTGAAATAAGTCAGCATCACAAGAAAAAAATTATTTATTTATTTTTAAGAAAAAAATTTATAGAGGCACCTGGGTGGCTCAGTCAGTTAAGCAGCTGCCTTCAGCTCAGGTCATGATCCCAGGGTTCTGGGTTCGAGCCCCACATCAGGCTCCTTGCTCAGCGGGGAGCCTGCTTCTCTCTCTGCCTGCTCCTCGCCTGCTTGTGCCCTCTCTCTTTCTCTGACAAGTAAATAAAATCTTTTTTAAAAATTTATAATTATAATGGCAATGGATGTTAACTAAACTCATGGTGATCATTTCATAATATTTACAATCATTGAATCATTATGTCATACACCTGAGATTAATATAATGTTATATGTCAATACAAAAAAAGTAAGACAGAGAAAGACAAATCTTAAATGGTATAATTTATATATGAAATTGAAAACAGCTGAACTCAGAAGAGAATAGAGTTGTGGTTACTAGGGGTTTGGGGGTGGCGAAATGGGGAGATGTTGGACCAAGGGTACAAAGTTTCAGTTATAAGATGAATAAGTTTGGGGGATCTAATGTGCAGCATAGTGAGTATAGCTAATAATATTATACTATATATTTAAGGCTCATCCATGTCTTTTAATGACTTGATAGCTCATTTCTTTTTAATGCTGAATATATTCCATTGTATGGATGTACCACAGTTTGTCCATCACCTATTGGAGGACATCTTGGTTGCTTTCAGGTTTTAGCAACTGTGAATAAAGTTACTATAAACATACATATGCAATTTTTTGTGTGTACATAAGTTATCAACTTGTTCAGGTAAATACTAAGAAGGACAACTGTTGAATTGAATGGTAGGAATATATTTAGTTTTGCAAGAACCTGCCAAAATGTCTTCTGAAGTGGTTGTACCATTTTGCATTTCCACCAGCAATGAATGAGAGCTACTTTTGTCCTCTTTTTCAACATTCGGTATTGTCAGTGTTTTGGATTTTAGCCATTCTAATAGCTGTGTAGTGGTATCTAATTTTTGCTTTAGTTTGCAATTCTTTAGTGACATATGATGAGCATTTTCATATGCTTTTTGCCATCTCTATACCTTCTTTGATGAAATATCTATTCAGATCATTTGTATATTTTTAAATTGAGTTCTTTGGCTTTTTATTGTTGAAGTTAGACTTCATTTTAAACCACTCTTTTGCTAATGACGTGAGGCTATGTCGGAGTCTTACTTGGTCCTGTTTTGTGTGTTGTGTTGTCTGGTTCCAGATGCCCTCCCCAGTCAATTTACGGTTGTCTAGTTTATACATATATTATAGCAAGCATGGGTTTGGTTTTTTGTTTTTTGTTGTTGTTGTTTTTTCCCTTAAACAACAGAATTCTATTGTCTCACATTTCTGGAGGCTAGAAGTTCAAGATCAAGGTATGGGCAGAATTGGTTCCTTCAAGGGCTGTGCAAGCATAGTTTAAAGACCCTTAATCCAGGAAGCTGGTAACAAATAAAAGTTGTCTGAGGGGGGGTGTCTGGGTGGCTCAGTTGGTTAAGCGTCTGACTTCAGCTCAGGTCATGATCTCCAGGTCCTCAGATCCAGCCTCATGGGACTCCATTCTCAGCGAGGAGTCTGCTTCTCCCTCTCCCTCTGCTCCTCCCCCTGCTTGTGCTCTCTCTCTCTCAAATAAAATAAAATCTTAAAAAAAAAAAAAAGTTGCCTAAGGGACATAGTCCACAGGGAGGAGACTTTGAAAAGGTTTCTGACCATTAGACTCAAAGGAGGAATCTGGCAGACACTTTAACCAAGTGATCAAAATTAGCATCACCAATATGAGACAGATGACATGGTGTCTGTCCTGGGCAGGACACATCACTTCTGTGATACTCTCGCCAAACAAACAAAAAACCTGAATCCTGTTCTTCCAATCTCCCTTAAGAGGAAATCTAAGAGAAACCCAAACTGAAGGACATTCTACAAAATGATTGTCCAGTACTCTTCAAATGAGATGGGGGAAAGACAAACAATGACAGAGGAACTGTCCCGCATTAAAGGACACTAAGGAGACAAAACATCTCAGTGCAATATATAATGATGGATTGGATTTTAGAAAAGCAAAGACCATTAGAGGAACAAATGACGAGATGTGGTAAGGGCTGTAGATTGGTGAACAGTATTTAACCAGTTTTAATCTCCTGGCTTTGACAATTTTCTTGGAGTTATATAGGATGTTAATATTTAGAGAAGCTGGCTGAAGGGTTACGGAAATTCTTCGGTACTCTTTTTGTAACATTTTTGAGAGTCCGAAATTATGCCAGTTCAAATAACAAGTTTCAGATAGAACAGAGCCGTGGAAGGGGCGGCGCGCGGGCGTGCTCTGGCGGCGGGGTCAGCCCCGGGCTGCCCCCTCCCCTCCCCCTCGCCCTTCT